>NW_016107925.1:762802-816613 GCF_001604975.1 Cebus imitator | reverse complement strand
ATAGAGCGAGGCTCTGTCACAAAAAAAAAAAAAAACAAAAAAAAAAAAAAAAAAAAAAAAAAAAATCTGTTTGATTGGTGTACTTGAAAGTGATGGGGAGAATGAACCCAAGTTGGAAAACACACTTCAGGATATAATCCAGGAGAACTTCCCCAACCTAGCAGACCAACATTCAAACCCAGAAAATACAGAGACCACCACAATAATATTCCTTGAGAAGAGCAACCCCAAGGTACATAATTGTTAGATTCACCAGAGTTGAAATGAAGGAGAAAATGCTAAGGGCAGCCAGAGAGAAAGGTCGGGTTACCCGCAAAGGGAAGCCCATCCGACTCACAGTGGATCTCTCAGCAGAAACACTGCAAGCCATAAGAGGGCAGGGGTCAGTATTCAACATCCTTAAAGAAAAGAATTTTCAACCCAAAATTTCTTACCCAGCCAAACTAAGCTTTATAAGTGAAGGAGAAATAAAATCCTTTATGAACAAGCAAATGCTAAGAGATTTTGTCACTATCAGGCCTACCTTACAAGAGTTCCTGAAGGAAGTACTAAACATGGAAAGGAACAACCAGTACCAGCCACTGTAAAAACATACCAAATGGTAAAGACCATCAACACAATGAAGAAACTGCATCAATTAATGGCCAAAACAACCAGCTAGCATCAAAATGGCAGGATCGAATTCATACATAATATTAACCTTAAATGAAAATAGGTTAAACGTCTCTATCAAATGACACAGACTGGGAAATTGGATAAAGAGTGAAGACCATCGGTGTGCTATATTCAGGAGAGCCCTCTCACGTGCAGACACACATAGGCTCAAAATAAAGGGATGGAGGAAGATTTACCAAGCAAATGGAGAGCAGAAAAAGCAGGGGTGGCAGTCCTCGTCTCAGATAAAACAGACTTTAAACAAACAAAGATCAAAAGAGACAAAGAAGGGCATTACACAATAGTAAAGGAATCAATGCATCAAGAAGAGCTAACTATCCTAAATATATATGCACACAATACAGGAGCGTCCACATACATAAAGCAAGTTGTTAATGACCTATAAAGAGACTTAAACTTCCACGCAATAATAGTGGGAAAATTTAACACCCCACTGTCAATATTAGACAGATCAACAAGACAGAAAATTAACAAGACTATCCAAGACTTGAATTCAGATCTTGACCATGCAGACCTAATAGACATCTAATGAACTCTCTATGCCAAATCCACAGAATATACATTCTTCTCAACACCACATCACACTTATTCTAAAACTGACCACATAATTGGAAGTAAAACACTCCTCAGCAAATGTAAAAGAATGGAAATCATAACAAACAGTCTCTCGGACCACAGGGCAATCAAATTAGAACTCAGAATTAAGAAACTAACTCAGAACCACACAGCTTCATGGAAACTGAACAACTGGCTCCTGAATGACTACTGGATAAAACATGAAATGAAGGCAGAAATAAAGATGTTCTTTGAAACCATTGAGCATGAAGATGCAACATAAAAGAATTTCTGGGACACATTTAAAGCAGTGTCTAGAGGGAAATTTATAGCACTAAATACCCACAAGAGAAACAAGGAAAGATCTAAAATCAATATCCCTAACATCATGATTAAAAGAACTAGAGCAAGATCAAACTTGCTAGCAGAAGACAAGAAATAACTAACAGCAGAACTGAGGGATATATAGAGAAAAAAGACCTATCAAAAAAAAATCAATAAATCCAGGTGCTGGTTTTTTGAAAAGATCAACAAAGTAGATAGACTGTTAGCCAGACTAATAAAACAAAAAGAGAGAAGAATCAAGTAGACGCAATAAAAAATGATAAAGGGGATATTACCACTGATACCACAGAAATACAAACTACAATCAGAGAATATTACAAACACCTCTATGCAAATAAACCAATAAATCTAGAAGAAATTAATAAATTCCTGGACACTTACACCCTCCAAAGACTAAACCAAAAAGATGTTGAATTCCTGAATAGACCAATAACAAGGTCTGAAATTGAGGCAGAAATTAATAGACTACCACCCAAAAAAAGTCCAGGACCAGATGTGTTCACAGCCAAATTCTAACAGAGGTAAAAAGAGAAGCTGGTACCATTCTTTCTGAAACTATTCTAAACAATACAAAAAGAGGGACCTCTCCCTAACTCATTTTATGAGATCAACATCATCCTGGCACCAAAGCCTGGCAGAGACACAACAAATAATAAAATTTCAAGCCATTATCCATGATGAAAATAAATGTGAAAATCCACAATAAAAAACTGGAAAACCAGCAGTACATCAAAAAGCTTACCCATAAGGATCAAATAGGCTTCATCCCTGGGATGCACAGCTGGTTCAATATATGCAAATCTGTAAAGGTAGTTCATCACTTAAACAGAACCAAAGGCAAAAACCACATGGTTATCTCAATCGATGCAGAGAACACCTTGGAAAAAATTCAACAGCCCTGTATGCTGAAAACTCTCAATAAAGTAGGTATTGATGGAACATTTCTCAAAATAATATGAGTTATTTATGACAAACCCACAGCCAATATCATACTGAATGGGCAAAAACTGGAAGCATTCCCTTTGAAAACTGGCACAAGACAAGGATGCCCTCTCTCACCACTCCCATTCAAAATGGTATTGGAAGTTGTGGCCACAGCAATCAGGTAAGAAAAAGAAATAAAGGGTATTAAGTTAGGTAAAAAGGAAGTTAAATTGTGTCTATTTGCAGACAACAGGACTGTATATTTAGAATATACATCATCTCAGCCCAAAATCTCCTTAAGCTGATAAGCAACTTCAGCAAAATCTCAGAATATAAAATCAATGTGCAAAAATCACAAGCATTTCTATACACCAGTAATAGATAGAGAGCCAAATCATTAGCGAACTTCCATTCACAATTGCTTCAAAAAGAATAAAATACCTAGGATTACAACTAACAAGGGATGTGAAAGACCACTTCAAGGAGAACTAAAAATCACTACTCAAGAGAAAATAGGACACACAGATGGAAAACCATTCCATGCTTATGGTTAGGAAGAATCAATATCAGGAAAATGGCCATACTGCTCAAAGTAATTTATAGATTCAATGCTATTCTCATCAAGCTACCATTGGCTTTCTTCACAGAAGTGGAAAAAACCACCTTAAACTTCATATGGAACCAGAAAAGAGACCACACAGCCAAGACAATTCTAAGCAAAAACAAACAAAAACACAAACAATAAAGAAAAAAAAAAAAGCTGGAGGCGTCAGGCTACCTGACTTCAAACTACACTACAAGGCTACAGTTATTAAAACAGCATGGTACTGGTACAAAAACAGAGATATAGGCCAATGGAACAGAACAGAGGCCTCAGAAATAATGCCACACATCTACAGCTATCTGATCTTTGACAAATCTGACAAAACAAGCAATGGGGAAAGAATCCCCTATTTAATAAATTATGTTGGGAAAACTGACTAGCCATATGAAGAAAGCTGAAACTGGACCCTTCCTTACATCTTATACAAAAATTAACCTCAGATGGATTAAAAATTTAAACATAAGACCTAACATCATAAAAACCTTAGAAGAAAATCTAGGCAATACCATTCAGGACATAGGCATGTGTAAGGACATCATGACTAAAACACCAAAAGCAGTGGCAACAAAAGCCGAAATAGACAAATGGGATTTAATTAAACTTAAGAGCTTCTGCACAGTGAAAGAAACTATCACTAGAGTGAACCAGTAACCAACAGAATGGGAAAAAAATTTGCAATCTATCCACTGACAAAGGACTAATATCCGGAATCTAGAAAAAACTAAAACAAATTTACAAGGAAAAACGAACAACCCCATCAAAAAGTGGGTGAAGGATATGAACAGCCATTTCCCAAAAGAAGACATTTATACAACCACAAACATATGAATAAAAGCTGATCATCACTGGTCATTAGAGAAACGCAAATCAAAACCACATTGAGATACGATCTCACGCCAATCAGAATAGTCATCATTCAGAAATCAGGAGACAACAGATGCTAGAGAGAATACGGAGAAACAGTAACACTTTTACACTGTTGGTGGGAGTGTAAATTAGTTCAATTATTGTGGAAGACAGTGTGGTGATTCCTCAGGGATGTAGAACTAGAAATACCATTTGACCCAGCAATCCCATTACTGGGTATATACCCAAAGGATTATAAAGCATTCTATTATAAAGACACATGCACACGTATATTAATTGCAGCACTGTTCCCAATAGCAAAGACTTGGAACCAACCCAAATGCCCAAAAATGATGAACTGGATAAAGAAAATGTGGCACATATACACCATGGAATACTATGCAGCCATAAAAAAGGATGAGTTTCTATCCATTGCAGGGACATGGATGAAGCTGGAAACCATCATTCTCACCAAACTGACAGAATAATAGAGAACCAAACACCACATGTTCTCCCTCATATGTGGGCGTTGAACAATGAGAACACATGGACACAGGGTGAGGAACATCATACACTGGGCTCTTCAGGGGATTTGGGGGGGGGCGAGGGGAGGGATAGCAGGGGGTTGGGGGGCTAGGGGAGGGACAACATTAGGAGAAATACCTAATGTAGATGACAGGGTGACGGGTGCAGCAAACCACCATGGCACATGTATACCTATGCAACAAACCTGCACATTCTGCACATGTACCGTGGAACTTAAAGTATAATAATAAAAGACCACAGGACATACGAATCTATCTGTATGAAATACCCAGAACAGAAAACTGATGGTGAAGAAAGTAGGTTACTAGCTGTGTAAGGCTGGGGGTTGAAATTGGTAATGACTGCAAACGGGTGCAAGGAATCTTCTTGCAGGGATGGCCTCACAGTTCTGTAATTCCCTAAAAAAGCACTGACATGTACACCTAAAATTGGTGATTTTTATGGTATGTAAATAAGTCATTTTTAAAAATAATTTCCTAAATGTGATCTATAAACATGATTTCAATAAAAACTATCCCAAAGGAAATAAAGCTACCCTTCCATATTTGTACTATTAAAAAATTATCTTTTGATGAATATAAATTTTATATTTAATAAAGTCTGATAGATTAATGTTAAAAAGAAAAGATAGCATACAAGTAGGATACAAAATAATTGAAGATCAAGTGATTGAAATTTCACTGCACTGTTTGGAAGGAAGTTTGAAATCCTGAAGACTTTGCTCTTAATATTTGAATTTAAAGTTGGCATATTAAACGTTTAGAGCAAATGCTAAAATAATGGTACCAGGGTATATAACTTTCAAAGTAGTAGAGGAAAATATCAGACTAGAAAATCAATCAATTACTACAAAAAAGTAAGGAAATAAGAGATAATATACAAAAGAAAGGAAAAACTGAAAGTTTCAAAATACGTAAAGCAAAACACATATCTGAAAGAGAAACCGAAATCTAGAATTAAAGATTTTAATACTTTCTTTGAACAAATGACAGAGCAAATAATTAGAAAGTTAGTGGAACACATAAGTGACAATATCAGCCAACTTAAAGTAACTGTCATTTACAGGATATTCTGCTAATTAATACCAAACTATACTTTTTTCAAGAGAATATGTAATATTTACCAAGATAGACTATATTCTGGGTCACAAAATAAATCTTAAAAGATTAACAATAACACAAAGTATATTCTCAGACTATGATGACATTATATTAAAAATGAATAGTACAAAGATTTCTAAAATATCACCACCACTTGGAAACCAAATAACAGATTTCTAAATAACCCATGGATCAAAGCAGAAAGGGAAAATCAAATATATGTTCAACTAAAAAAATGAAAACAAAATATAACAAACATTGCGAGAAACCTACTAAAGGAGTTCCTAAGAAAAATTAATAGCACTAAACATCTATAATAGAAAAGGGGAAAAATTATGTCAAGTCAAATATTTCAACTTCTTCCTTAAGATATTAGAAAAATAAGGACAAATGAAGCCCAATGTTAGCAGAATAGAAGTAATAATAAATATTAGAGGATAAATCAATGTAATAGAAAATTGATTTAAAAATTTATTAAAATTTGTAAACTAAAAACTAGTGCTTTGAAAATAACAATATAGGCAAACCTTTGCCAGCTTGTTCAGAAAAAAATTTGAGAGAAGATGTATGTACTAACATCAGAATGACAAAATGGCATAACCGACACTGCATTAAAAAGATGAGAATTTTATGAACATTAAGAAATGTATTCAGATATTACAAATAAACATTTAGACCCAGCAACTAAAGAAATCCCTGATAACTTTAAGCCATATTCAGAGATGATATAAATAAGTTAGCTACACAACAAAGATGTTCTGAATGTTAACAATTAGGTGACTGTAATTGGTGAGTTGTATACATTACAATGGCTATGCAAATAATTTGTTTCACGTATGTGCCATTATGGTGGTGTAAGTAAACAGTGTTTCAATGACTCCTTAATTTGATGGTAGAGAACCTTCATGGGCTGCGGCAACAATCAAGGCTCAGAATGCATATGAACATGAATTTGAATCACAAATCCACATACATATATATCCAGAAGTTAGCCCCACGTATAGGTAATTCTATCATGGTGGTTTTATAAAATAAAATGAAATTAAAAATAAGGAAACAACAACGGGCTAAGACCCACTTCAATTCCTTCTCTCCATGACCTGCTCAACCACTACAGGAAAGCATCCGGAATCATAAAATCATCCACATGGGGAAAAGAAGCTCGACTTCAGCAAGCACTGGAGTCACCTATGTCAGTGCAATGTAGAGAAAGCAGGAAATTACCTGCAGAAGAGGATCAGACACCCAGAAGTGCAAAGAGTACATGTAAGATATGCCAAGCATTCTGTGAAGAAGAGAGAATCTTTGAGCTGTGGTTTTGGCCATTTTTCTAGTAAAAGCTTTGACCCAGAGACAATACTGTATCTATTGTTGTGGACTGAATATTTGTTTCATAATTTGAAGTCCCAACCCCCAATGTGACTATATTTGGAGATAGAGCCTTTATAAAAGTAAATAATGTTTAAATGAGCTCATGAAGTTGAGGCCTTAATTTGATAAAATTAATGTTTTTATAAGAAGAAACAAGAGCACGTTCTCTCTCTCTGCTGCATGAGGATACAGTGAGAAGGTGACCTGCAAGACAGAAAGAGAACCCTCAACACAAACCAGACCATGCTTGCATCTTGATCTCATAAATACAGCCTCCAAAATTATGAGAAAATAGATATCTGTGGTTTAAGCCACCCAATCTATGGCATTTTGTTATGGCCATTTGAGCTAAGATATCTATAGTTTTCATTTTCATTCTAAGGCCTCTTGTAGAACAAAAAACACAAAATGTACGTGAACTGAAAGGCCCTGCATTTTAGATCAATACATGAGTGGGCATTGAGGGGATGTGCATTGAACTTGCTGACGACCTTAAATTCTGCTTCCATCATTCTTTAAGATTGTAATTTAAACTGCAGTGGTTCTCCCTTTTAACTCACTTCTTTCTCTTGCCTCTCCTGTTCCAATACAAGTAGTCAGTGGGTTGCCAGTATAATTGTGGACAGTGGAGAGCAAAACGGGAGAGGAGTGAAATGCCATTTCAGTTGCTTTTTTTTCATTTCATGTTTGCTTTAATCTCATGTAAAAGTATAGAGGCTGAATATGCTCAGCAAATGATGTAGCAACTCATTTTCAGAAAACTTAAAAATTAATTTATGCAAGGAACAGAGACTGAGAGGCTCAGCTTTTAACAAGGCACACTCCCACTGGAATTTGGGATAAGAAATTCAAATAACTTTATGCCTATCAAAAATCAACCTGGGGATAGAATCCCATCAGCCTAATCAGGATTCTCGCCTTTGAAGTGCTCCTTTTGTTTCTTCACGCCTTTTCCTCTGGCACCCTTATTTCATGCACAAGATGATAAATATATAGGCATGTTCAGTGAGCATGTTCAGTCTAATAAAACTCCAACAAAGTCCAAATGAAGTGTGAAGCTAGTTAAAGGATTTTCATTATTTCTTCACTTATATGATGAAGTTATCCAAAAAATCTTACATGAAAATGCTGGGAGTTTTTGGAAGACTTTGTATTTGACAAAGTGTAGCATCCATTCTTGACAAAAAGTCTTAACACTTTAGCGCCAGAAAGAAAATATCCCAACATAATAAAGTTTATTTATAAAAATCCCCCAACTAACATTATAATCAGTGGAGAACAACTGAAAGCTTTTCCACTAAGAGCTAGTACAAGACAAGGATGTCTATTCTCATCATTTCTATTTAACTTAGTACTGGAAGTACTAGCAGGAACAATCGGACAAGAAAAAGAAATAAAAAGCATTCAAATAAGAATGGAAGAAGTAAAATTATTTCTATTTGCAGATGACATGATCCTACATGTAGAACATCTCAAAGATTCTACCAAAAAGCTGTTAGGTCTAATAAATAAATTCAGTGAATTTTCAGGATACAACATCAGCCTACAAAAATCAGTAGTATTTCTATGCACAAATAATAATCCAACTGATAAAAAAAAAGTAGTATTTATGGTAGAGTAAAAAAAATGAATGAATAAATTTAAAAATGTGAAAGATTTATACATATTTTATATATTAATGAAAGAAATTGAGGAAGACACAAATAAATGGAAGGGTATATTGTATTTGTGGATGGGAAGAATTATTAATATTGTTAAAATGTCCTCCCTACCCAAAGCAATATGCAGAATTAACACAATTCCTATCAAAATTCTAATGGTGTCCTTCACAAAAATAGAAAAAAGAGGCCAGGTATGGTGCTCACACCTGTAATCCCAGCACTTTGGGAGGCCGATGCAGATGGATCATGAGGTCAGGAGTTCAAGACCAGAGTGGCCAACATGATGAAACCCCATCTCTACTAAAAATACAAAAATTAGCTGGGCATGGTGGTGCATGTCTGTAATCTCAGCTACTCAGGAGGCTGAGGCAGGAGAACTGCTTGAACCAGGACCCAGAGGTGGAGGTTGCAGTGAGCTGGTATCTCACCACTATACTCTAGCCTGGGCTACAGAACAAGATTTTTTTAGAAGTAAAGAAAGAAAGAAAAAGAAAAAAAAATCCTAAATTCATATGAAACCACAAAAAACTGAAAAGACAAACCAATACTGAGAAAGAAAAGCAAAGTTGGAAGCATTCACACTTCCTGATTTCAATTTATGTTACAAAGCCATAGTAATTTAAAAAGTGTAGTACTGTCAAAAAACAAACAAACAAACAAACAAAAAACGGACACAAAGACCAATAGAACAGAATAAAAAGTCTAGAAATAAATTCAAACATATAAGGGCAACTAATTTTTAATTAAGTCACCAGGACGACACAATGGGGAAAAATAATCTTTTTGATAAATAGTCTTGGGGAAACTGGATTTCCATGTGCAAAAGAATAAAATAGAGGCCTTAGCACACAAAAATCAACTCAAAGACTTAAATATAAAACTTGAAACAATAAAGCTCCCAGAAGAGAGCATAGAAGTGCTCCTTGACATTGGCCTTGATAATGATTTTCTGGATGTCTCAGCAAAAGCTCAAGCTACAAAAGCAAAAACAAATAAATGGAACTATATCAACTAAAAAGATATTGTACAGCAAAGGAAGTACACAAAAAATGCAAAGCCATCTTAAGCACTGTGAAAAAAGTATTTACAAAACAAACACCTGATGAGAGGTTAATATTTAAAACTTATAAAGTACTCTTACATCTACAACTCCATACCAAAAAACCAAACTAACTGAAAAATGGGCAAATGGCCAAAGGATGTGAACAGCCATTTCTCCAAAGAAGACATAAACATGTCCAACATGTATATGAAAATGTACTGAACATCACTAATAATCAGGGATACACAAGTTAAAACCACTATGAGATATCACCTCACACCTATAAGGACAGCTGTTATAAAAAAGTTGAGAGATATCAAATGTTGATGTGGGTGTGGAGAAAGCAGACCTTGGTAAATTGTTGGTAGGAATGTAGATTGGTACAATCGTTGTGGGAAACAGTGTAGAGGTTCCTAAGAAAATTAAAAATAGAGCTACCATACAACCCAGCAATGCTTTTTCTAATCAACACCTTGTAAATATATCTGCACTCTCATACTCATTGAAGCATTATTTACAATAGCCGAGATCTGAAAAAATGTTTAATGTCATACATGTGAGAGTGTGTGTGTGTGTGTGTACACATACATACAGTGCGTGCATACACACACAATAGAATTTTATGCTATTTGCCACATCAATGATGGACCTGCAGAACATTATGCTTAGTAAGCCACACACAGAACACAGAAATAGAAATATTGATGATCTCTTTTTTTTTTTTTTTTTTATGATGTCTCAACTCTGTCACCCAGGCAGGAGTGCAGTGGCACGACCTTGGCTCACTGCAACCTCTACCTCCCACGTTCAAGTGATTCTCCTGCCTCAGCCTCTTAAGTAGTTGGGACTACAGCACCTGCCACCAGGCCTGGCTAACTTCTGTATATTTAGTAGAGACGGGGGTTTCACCATATTGGCGAGGCTAGTCTCGAACTCCTGACCTTGTGATCCATCCACTTTGGCCTCCCAAAGTGCCGGAATTGAAGGCATGAGTCACCATGCCTGGATGCATGAAATCACTTTTTTGTGGAATACACACACACACACACACACACACACACACACACACGCACACAGACACAAATACACAGACTCCTACAGTCGATCCTTGAGTAATCTGAGGGTTAGGGGTGGTGAACTTACCCACAGTTGAAGATCTGTGTATAACATTTTACTTCCTAAAAACTTTACTACTACCGATAGCCTACTGTTAACTAGAAGCTTTACCAATAACAAAGTTGATTACGACATCTTTTGCATGTTATACGTACTGTATAGAGAACTCAAACAGAGATAGAAAATTTAGCAGTGGTTACCATTACCACAGGATGGGGAGGCATGGTCAATGGACATAGGTCAAAAGATAAAAAGTAGCAGCTACGTAGGATGAACCAGTTTAGAGAGCTAATGTGCAATATGAAGATGAAGTTAATAAAACTGTTATGTATTAAGGATTTTTGCTGGATACGTAGATTTTATCTGCTCTTGTCACATAAAAAAGTAACTGTGAGATGATAGCTATATTAATCTGCTTCAGGATAATAACCATTTTACTATCCCATATCATCATATTGTAAACCTCAAATATACATGATACAATTTCCTTAAAAAATTAAAATAAACTTAAAACAACAACTTGGGGATAGAGTTCCATCAGCCTACTCAAGATCCCTGTCTTTGAGGTGCTCCTTTTGTCTCTTTCCGAATTTCTCTTGATACCCTTATTTCATGCACAAAGTGATAAATATATAGGCATTTTAGATGAGCTTGTTCAGTCTAATAAAACTCCATCACAGTCCAAACGAAGTGTGAAGCTAGTTAAAGAATTTTCATCATGTCCTCACTTATATAACCAAGTTATCCAAAAAATCTTACATGAAAATGCTGAGGGATTTTAAAAGACAGACCATAGATTACAAAGAAAATAACTGGTTTCTAAATGTGGTATTATTTTAAAATGTGTTCTTTTGGGATACTGACAATTCATAAAACCCCAGAAGAGAAATACATGTTTCTTAAGGTATATAACGTTAAATAATTATAGAAGCAGAGAGCTTTCAACATATTAAAAGCTCTCTATAATTTAATTATTTTAAATTATTTAAAGGTGAAAATTACACAAAACCATGATCATCCAGGACTGTGGACACTGGTGCCATATTGCTGGCACCTTATACCTTATATATCATCTCAGCCAGAAAACACAAACAGGAGATTTAAAACCACTTGGTGAATTAAAAATCTATCTCTTCTGCAAAATATCCATTTACCCTTTATTTAACAACAGCAACTCATGCCATTTTCTGGCCAGTTTTCCTTACTCTTACTGCTGTCTGTATTTCCAGTTTGCTTAATTGGACTCAGGTGTATTTTGAAAGCCAAAATTCTCAGCTATCTTCCCACAAAAGACAGATGTACAGGCAAACCACCAAAAAGAAAAAAAAAATGAAAGGATAGCACCTTAGGTCCTATGAATATGAGCCTGCTCTTAGTATGCAAATTTAATTTTTTCATAAATTTGATAGAAATAGTAAACACATCTCAAAAAACTTTAGTGTGCTATTCTAAGAGCATAATGAATTGAACTACATTGTGATGGACACAGAGCTTTACCGTATTGTGCAAAGGCCTACTTTTTCATGAAGCTTAACAGGTTTTAACTGCCTTTAACGAAAATATTTTTTAGAGTTTGTGATAAATGGGTGGTAGAGCTTATAACTTGTGTTAGCTTCTATACGCTCAGATTTACCAGGGACATTATTATTGCCTTCACTAATATTATCAATGAGTGTTTATCTAGCCTGCCTCAATATGAGATAGCATTATCTTTTCCAATCACCCAGGTTGTAAAGATCAAATGAGACAATATATGTGACAATGTCAGGCACTTAATAAGTGTTTTAACATTAGCTTACTTATGGTTCCTTCCCTTAAAAAGCAAACAGTCTGTTAGGGATGCCCAATAAATTATTGACCATAGTGAGATATTTCAATGATTTTGAATGGGAGAAGCATTCCCAATGACACTATGGGAGTAGAGAAGGTCAGAGTCATTTAAATTTGATTAGAAGAAATTATATTTAAAATAAATTTTGAGGGACATATAAGTTAAATGGCAGGAAAATATTTATTCAAAGCTAATGGAAGAAATCTCTGTGGAGGTGAGAAGAAATGTGATCCGAACACTGGAGTGAAAGCCATTACAATATCTTGGTTGGCATGTTATTCATGTTCACAGGTCACAAATATTCATGAGTAATTATGATGGTTCCTATGTATGTTAATAAAAGCATCAAAGAAAATCTGATGAAATTAATTTAAAATGACATAACTAGTTTTATTGTTAGTTAATTATGGAGACCCTACATTGGATAAACATGTTTTTTAGTTACTGATATCTTTAAATGTTCATTTTTATCATTCAATAAATATTGAAATTAATTGAATTCTAAGCAAAGGCTAACAGAAAAATGTCTTATGCATGGATTTGCACTTAATAGTTCTTTTGTTCTTTTTTCAACAGTTCCTTTCCAATGTGAATGCTGAAAAGCTTGTAAATTCCATCATCATAAGTGATAGAAAGAACATGTGATTATTTATGAACTTGAGTGTTTCCATTACTATAAGTTACTTTTAGCTAAGAAAAATGACTGTATAACCAACATTAACAAGAATACTATGGAGTAATAATATGTATTTGTTTATGTCTACTCAATTTCTTTTAAAGTATATGCCTCGGTGCCATTAAATTATTAAATGTTTATCATACTATGTAATATTAAGTGAATTAAGTGATTACAAGATTGTAGGAATGATTGTTTCTCAAATAATGATTAAAATTTTAAAAGTCAAAGTTTACACCATTAAAAGAGAAAAAAGTAGGAGTACATTATGTTTTCCAAGTCTTATTAAGAAAAGCATGCAAATTACTAGAGTACCAAGTCTAAAATGAATTTAAGTACACTTTTAAGTAATAATAAATTTAAAAATAAAACTTATCATCATGGTCCTCAGTATAGTGACTCTTCCTGCCACCAGAATGCATCATCACATTGGAAACTAGGCCAAGGAAAAAAGCATTCAGCCTTTTAAACTTTGGTTCAGAAGATTTCTCAACCAATATTGAAATCTAAGGTTAAGGAAACAACAGTGATATAGCAAATCCAATATTTCCCTCATTTTTCAATTATTCTATGAGGAACGCATTCCCTATTTAATAAATGATGTTGGGAAAACTGGCTAGCCATACGCAGAAAGCTGAAACTGGACCCCTTCCTTACACCTTATACAAAAATTAACTCCACGTGGATTAAAGATTCAAATGTAAGACCTAACCCTATAAAAACCCTAGAAGAAAGCCTAGGCAACACTATTCAGGACATAGGCATAGGAAAGGACTTCATGACTAAACCACCAAAAGCAATGGCAACAAAAGCCAAAATAGAAAAATGGTATCTGATTAAACTAAAGAGCTTCTGCACAGTGAAAGAAACTATCATTAGAGTGAACTGGCAACCAACAGGATGGGGAACAATTTTTGCAATCTACCCATCTGACAAAGGGCTAATAACCAGAATGAACAACGAACTTAAACAAATTTATAAGAAAACAACAACCCCATCAAAAAATGGGTGAAAGGTATGACCAGACACTTTTCAAAAGAAGACATTTATACAGTCAACAAACATACAAAAACAAGATCATCACTGGTCATGAGAGAAATGCAAATCAAAACGACATTGAGATACCATCTCATGCCAGTTAGAATGGTGATCATTTAAAAATCAGGGGACAACATGCTGGAGAGGATATGGAGAAATAGGAATGCTTTTACACTGTTGGTGGGACTGTAAATTAGTTCAACCATTGTGGAAGACAGTGTGGCAATTCCTCAAGGATCTAGAACTACAAATACCATTTTTCCCAGCAATCTCATTACTGGTTATACACCCAAAGGATTATAAATCATTCTATTATAAAGACACATGCACATGTATGTTTACTACAGCATTGTTTACAATAGCAAAGACTTGGAACCAACACAGATGCCCATCGATGATAGACAGGACAAGGAAAATGTGGCACATGTACATCATGGAATATGATGTAGCCATAAAAAGGGATGAGTTCACGTCCTTTGCAGGGACATGGATGAAGCTGGAAACCTTTTTTCTCAGCAAACTGACACAAGAACAGAAAACCAAACACTGCATGTTCTCACTCATAAGTTGGCATTGAACAATGAGAACACATGAACACAGTGAGGGGAGCAACACAAACCAGGGCCTGTTGGGTGGTGGGGGAGCTAAAGGGGGATAGCAGGGGGTGGGGGGATTTGGGAGGGATAACATTAAGAGAAGTATCTAATGTAGGTGATGGGGGGATGGATGCAGCAAATCACCATGGCATGTGTATACTCATTTAACAATTCTGCATGATCTGCACACATACCCCAGAACCCAAAGTATAATTAAAAAAAAGAATTTTAAAAAATGACATTCTGATTTGACCAAGTTTATTCCATTCTGTTGGGTAAAACTTATAGTGGGGGCTGTCCATCTGGCCGGCACCCTGGTCACTAAGTCATAGCAAGTTTCTCCAACAGTCATCAGGTTCCCATGAAGTGGAATTAAGATGTCAAACCACAACCTTTGTGGACCAATATGAAGTCTTTACACTAATCATGTCTATTTACCCATCCTCAGATGCTCCTTTCTTGTCTACCTATCATTTTCTCTACTGTATAAGAGCAGAAACTATGACATCATCTAGGTGGCTTTATTCTTTTCCTATTGCCTAGAACAAAGAAGATGAGTAAATTTGTTTAATAAAACAAAAATGAAAACCTATAAACAAATTAAATTATTCTTTATGAGATTATAATCACTTTATAGGTGGTAAACAAGGCATGCATTTTCTGATAAGCAAGAATTTAATTTGCTTATAGGCTTCAATTTTATTTTATTAAGTGAATTTACTTATCTTACCTTCTTTGTTCTAGGCACTAGGGAAAGAATGAAGCTACGTAGATAAAATTTTTGAAAAATTATAGACAGAAAGATCTTTGCAAGTTACAAGTTGTCTAAATCTCCCCTTGTTAGTTACTTACACAGAGATGCACAAATTCATTATCTTCATCCCTACACAAGAATTTTTTTCTTTTTTTGAGACAGAGTCTTGCTGTGTTGCCAGGTGTCAGGCTGGAGTGCAGTGGTGTGATCTCGGCTCACTGCAACCTCTGCCTCCCGAGTTCAAGCAATTCTCCTGCCTCAGCCTCCTGAGTAGCTGGAGCTACAGGCACGTGCCACCACACCCAGCTAATTTTTGTATTTTTTATTAGACACGGGGTTTCACCATGTTGGCCAGGATGGTCTCGATCTCCTGACCTCGTGATCTGCCCGCCTCGGCCTCCCAAAGTGCTGGGATGACAGGCGTGACACACAACAATTTTTAAAGAAAATTAAAGGATAAATATCAAGGTAAGGATCCTAAGATGGCCGAATAAGAGGCAGCTCTGGAAAGCAGCTCCCAGCGAGAGAGACATTGAAGCCAAGTGGTCTCCACAATTCCAAATGAGGTACCAGGTTCATTGTGTGGGTCTGGTTGGAGAGTGGATACAAACCAAATAGGGCAAGTTGAGGCAAGGTGGTGCACTGCCCCACCCAGGAGATGCCTGCAACTGACTGGAGGACTGGGGGATCTCCTCCTTTGGGACTTCAGTTCAGATACAGCGCTCCACCCAAGCCCTCTACAACCCACAGAACAGGAGATCTTCACTGGGCTGAAAAGCCTCAGCGAGCTGCCTGAACAGGGCAGAACAGCAACTTTGGCTGGCACCAGGGCTGTCAGACTAGATCTAGGCAGAAGCACTGGCTGACGTGAAAGCCAGAAAGCCAGCTGGATGGAGCTACCTGCCCCCCAGAAAGAAGAGGAACTGAAAGCAGGGAAACAGTCCATACAGCAGGACAGTTCCAGCCCGCACAAAGCCCAGCAGGCCAAAAAACTCTCACTCCAGAGTTTTGCTCCAGAACATCGGTTAAAGAGCGACCAGGAACAATTGAGCTTGGCACAGGGAAGGGCAGCTGCCATTGCAGAAGCCAGCCTAATTTTCCTGAGTAAATGAAAGATACAGCAGCTCCACTGAATCCATGGCAGCCCAGCAGTGCTTCTGCAGGCACACAAAGGAAAGGCCACCTCCCCAAGCAGCTACCTGAGATCAAAACTATATAAATCCAAGGAAATGGGAAGAAACCAGTGCAAGAAGAATGAAACCATAAAAAAACAGAACCTCTCTCCCATAAGATCACAACTCCTCATCAGCAAGGGAACAAAGCTGGACAGAGAATTAATTTGATGAATTGTCAGAAGCAGGCTTCAGAAGCTGGGTAATAACAAACTCCTCTGAGTTAAAGGAACATGTTCTATCCCAATGCAAAGAAACTAAAAACCTTGAAAAAAGGTTAGACGAAATACTAACTACAATAACCAGCTTAGAGAAGAACATAAACAACTTGATGGAGCTGAAAAACACAGCATAAGTACTTCATGAAGCATACGCAAGTTTCAATAGCTGAATTGACCAAGCAGAAGGAAGGATACCAGAGATTGAAGATTAACTCAATGAAATAAAATGAGAAGGCAAGAAAAGAGGACAAAGAGTGAAAAGAAATGAATAAAGCCTTCAAGAAATATGAGATTATGTGAAAAGACCTAACCTATGCTTGATCGGTGTACGGGATTGATGACAGGGATAATGAATCCAAGCTGGAAAACACTCTTCAGGATATTATACAGGAGAACCTCCCCAACCTAGCAAGGCAGGCCAACATTCAAATACAGGAAATATAGAGAACACCACATTGATACTCCTCTAGAAGAGCAACCCCAAGGCACGTAATCATCAGATTCACTAGGGTTGAAATGAAGGAAAATATGCTAAGTGTAGCCAGAGAGAAAGGTTGGGTCACCCACAAAGGGAAGCCTATCAGACTCACAGTGGCTCTCTCAGCAGAAACCCTACAAGCTAGAAGAGAGTGGGGGGCCAATATTCAACATCCTTAAAGAAAAGAACTTTCAACCTAGAATTTCATATCCAGACAAAGTAAGCTTCATAAGTGATGGAGAAATAAAATCCTTTACGGACAAGCAATTGCTGAGAGATTTTGTCACTACCAGGCCTTCCCTACAAGAGCTCCTGAAGGAAGCACTAAACACAGAAAGGAAAAACCAGTACCAGCCACTGAAAAAAGGACAAATGGTAAAGAACAATGTTGCAATGAAGATATCATGCCAACAAAAGGGCAAAACAACCAACCAGTAATAAAATGGCAGGATCAAATTCACACATAACAATACTAACATTAAATGTAAATGGACTAAATGCCCCAATCAAAAGACACATATTGGCAAATTGGATAAAAAGCCAAGAACCATCAGTGTGCTGTATTTAGGAGGCCCATCTCACATGCCAAGTCACACACAGACTCGAAATAAAGGTATGAAGGATGATTTACCAAGCAAATGGAAAGAGGAAAAAAAAAAAAAAGCGGGGTGGCAATCTGAGTCTCTGATAAAATGGACTTTAAACCAACAAAGATCAAAAGAGGTAAAAAACGGCATTACATAATCAAGAAGAGCTAATTATTCTAAATATATATGCACTCAATACAGGAGAGCACCCAGATACATAAAGCAAGCCCTTGACGACCTACAAAGAGACTTAGGCTCCCACTCAATAATAGTGGGAGGCTTTAACACTCCACTGTCAATATTAGACAGATCATTGAGACAGAAAATCAACAAGGAAATCCAGGAGTTGAACTCAGATCTGGACCAAGCAAACTTAATAGTCATTTACAGAACTCTCAACCCCAAATCCACAGAATACACATTCTTCTCAGCACTGCATTGCACTTACTCTAAAATTGACCACATAATTGGAAGTAAATCACTCCTCAGCAAATGCAAAAGAACAGAAATCATAACAGTCTTTCAGACCACAGTGCAATCAAATTAGAACTCAGGATTAAGAAACTAACTTGAAATGACACAACTTCATGAAAAATAAACAACTGGCTCCTGAATGTTGACTGGATAAACAATGAAATGAAGGCAGAAATAAACATGTTCTTCAAAACCAACAAGAATGAAGCACAACATACCAGAATCTCTGGTACACAGTTAAAGCAGTGTCTAGAGGGAAATTCATAGCAATAAATGCCCACATATAGAGCTAGGGAGGTTTAAAAACAAAGTCAATTACTCTGTAGAAATTGTCTCACACTATAATGTCAACAAATCTTCTAAAAGCTTCCATTAGAAAACACTAGCCAATATTTCTTTCTGAATTAAAATAAAGCTCAAAGACGATAAGGTTTTCTTATGGCTCAGCACATGCTGAGATTAAATGTGCAATCTTGGGCTTTATGTGTGACTAGTGCATAATGAGAGATGGGAACAAACAATAAAGAAAAAAAAATCACCTGAATCAAAGCTGACAAATTTCACCATAACCTCTCAACTTCTTAGTTGCCAATTACACAAGTAAAAGAGTGTTATATAAATAACGGGGCTGATTGAAGTAAAGTAAATTCAGAGCTAAAAGGTGAGCATTTCTAGAAAATATTGTTTCCTTCCTACCTTCCTTCTGTTCTTTCTAAAATTATTTATTAAGCACTGTGCACCAGATGTGTTGTTAGGCATTAGAAATACAACTGTGATGTTGCTCAGAAAACGGAAAGGACTTCAGAGTGATTGCAGAGTCCACGTGAGGAGTGGTATGAAATTAGAAAGGCTGGGGGAGAAGTTCAACCTGATGGCTGTGTCTACTGAGATGGTTGCGCAGGGTTTTCTCTCTCCAGGTGGTAGAAAACCTCAGTAGTCAATGTTTTGATTAAGCTCAAAGGGCTTGACTTTTTTCTACTGGTTAAAGGTAATGTAATCTTATGTAGTTTTAATATATTTCTTTTGAAATAGATACACTAGTTAACAGTAGTAAACAGTTTTATAGCTCAGCCTAATACCTACATAAACCTCTTAAAAAATATTGACCACAAAAGCTAATTCTGGTAAACTATTAAGATAAAAATGTCATGATTTTTAGAAGGCATTACTAATTAGCTAATTGTTCATCATTTGGGGAAGAGAGTTATTTCTCATAAAAATAAGCTATGAGATATCTTTGGTCCATCCAGATGGTATATGTAAGGACAAAAACTGTAAAGCTTTCTAAATAGAATATGTTTTGAACTGTGAGCAGAGCAGAAAATTCTTAATATGTACTGTAATTATCCTAGTTCTCCTTCTTACTATCTCTGTCACCCTACACAAATCTCAACCTATTTAAGTATTAATTTTTTCATCTTTATAGTAAAGATAATATCTCTAGATTTGTGTAAATGAAATAACAAATGTGAATTACTTGATATAATGGCTAGTAATTAGTTCACTACAATTTTGATTTTTATTACAAAATTATCCACAATTGAATTATCCACAATTGATTTATGCATCCAAAAAGCTAAGAAAATTTAAGTTTTCAGGAAATAAGTCTAGATATAAATATCTACAACCTTGTCCCCTATTTTCCCATAGGTGCTCACATTAGTTCTAATGGTAAAATTTAGTTCTTCTCAATACTATTTACTGTACTTATTTTTTCCCAAGGCTATATAAATTCTATACAAAATTAATGTATAAGACTCCATTGTGATGGTTAATTCCATGTGTCAACTTGGCAAGGCTATGATACTCAGTTGTTTGGTCAAATTGTAGTCAACTATTGCTGTGAAGATACTCTGTAGATGTGACTGACATTTAAATCATGAGACTCTGAAGTAAAGCAGATTACCCTCCATAATATAAGTAGACCTAATCTAATCAGTTGAAGGCCTTCAGAGAAATGACTGAGGTCCTTAGAGGATAAAGGAATTCTGCTTCCAGACTGTCTTCATGCTGAAGACTGTAGCACTGACTCCTGCCAGAACTTCCAGCTCACAACCCTGCCCTGCAATGTGGGGCTCCCTAGCCCCAGTAATCACAAGAGCCAATTCCAAAAAAGCTCACCATCACTGGTAACTAGAGAAATGCAAATCAAAACCACCTTGAGAGACCATCTCATGTCAGTTAGAATGGCGTTCATTAAAAAGTCAGGAAACAACAGATGCTGGAGAGGATGTGGAGAAATAGGAACACATTTGCACTGTTTATGGAAGTATAAATTAGTTCGATCATTGGAGAAGACAGTGTGACAATTCCTCAAGGATCTAGAACTAGAAATACCTTTTGACCAAGCAATTCCATTACTGGATATATACCCCCATGATTACAAATTATTCTACTATAAAGACACTTGTACATGTATGTTTATTGCAGCACTGTTCACAATAACAAAGACTTGGAACCAATCCAAATGCCCATCAATGATAGACTGGATAAAGAAAATGTGGCACATATACACCATGGAATACTATGCAGCCATAAAAAAGAATAAGTTCATGTCCTTTGCAGGGACATGGATGAAGTTGGAAAACATCATTCTCAGCAAACTAACACAAGAATAGAAAACCAAACACCACATCGCGTCACTCATAAGTTGGAGTCGAACAGTAAGAACGCATGGGCACAGGGAGGGGAACATCACACACCAGGGCCTGTTGGGGTGTAGGGGGGCTAGGGGAGGCATAGCATTAGGGGAAATACCTAATGTAGATGACGGGGTGATGGGTGCAGCAAACCACTATGGCACATGTGTACCTATGTAACAAACCTGTACATTCTGCACATGCACCCTAGAACTTCAACAAAAAAACTTTCTCTTTCATCCTCACTCCCCAACACATATGCATTATCTTGCTTCTATTTTTCTGAAGAACCCTAATACACTCCTGCAATGTTTTCTAAATTGTTTTTATTTGGGCCTCAATAACCTAGCACTATTTCTAAATTTAACTATCAGTCCTCATCAAGTCAATCATCAAGAAAAGGAATCTACATTTGATAGAATATGGGGATAAAAAAATGATTTTGATGATCAATCTATTGGTAAAAAATAAAGAAATGCAAGACCTGAAAGTTTCAAAAGACCTTTGAGTATTAAAAGGTATTATTAGCCTGACCTGAAAATCCCTCATATCACTTACCGCAAACCTTTATGGTCACTAAGGCAAGTCTGACTAGATACGGTCACTGTGACAGCAATGCCAAGGGTTGCATGCAAGAGACATAATCATTTTCTACTTTGTCTTCGCTAAGTAGTGTTAACTACAATATAGTCACTGATGTTTGCCACATGCACAGACATAGAGGCAAAATAGTGTCAAATCTTTAGTATCATCCAGCACTACCAAAAGGTATCAATATATTTGCTATAGATATTTTTTCTGTTCAGATTGATGCATATCACAAGGGAAAAAAATAGTCATCCCATTTTTAAATGACTTCAGGTAATACCAAACCCCTTAGCAATCCTAGTCCTTAATTAGTCTCAAATTAACTCCCTATTGACAAAAAAAGATACAAGAATACAGAATTATGAAATCAGAGAACTAAATAATTATCGGAATTAATATACTCCTACCCTAAGAATTTGAAAATCTAAGATGCAGCTTTTCTGAGAAGGATTGAGATAGTCCATTTTTGTGTTGCTAATTTTATTTTTTTTTCACACAGCTGCCTCATGGAAATATCATCATTAGATCCACTAGCAAGGGCTTTAGTTTTATAGCCCTTCTATGACACTAAATAACCAAGAAATAGGTTTCTCAGGAAACATCCTGAGTATCTGAAACAACTTACTCTGTGAATAGCCATCAGGCCTTCTGATTCCTTAATTTTATTATTAGATTTGTCTTTATTTTTTAAATTCAATTTGATATTTATCTGAGTATCCTGCTCTGTCTGTCTGTCTATATTGCAGAAGATACAATGAGACATGTTTCTTATCCCCATGGAACCAATGGTTTAATTAAATAATTGATACTCCCTTTTCTGACATTTTCCTTCACATAGCCCTTAATAGTTTCAAGTGCACTGCAATGAAGCTAGAAAGGAGTAGGACATTTGTGGTTTTTTGTGCTGTACCTCTGGCATCTGCAACAATACTGGCACATAGAAACGGCTCATACATCCCAATCAAGTGATTTGATCAGTGAATAAACTCACATGCACTATTTTTTTTTCTTTTCAAGCACTATGAAGGAAAACATGCACTGTTTTATACAAGTAATTTTCCTATGGCCAAAAGAGAAATCTTTTTGTAAATAATAAGACTAAGACTTACAGAAGTAATTTACCAAAATTACAGAATAAAGAAGGGACAGAACTGAACACAGAATCAAGGTTCTTTGATTTATCATCTGGGGCAATTACCATGCATGGAGAATTGCATAGCTTGTAAATGACAAAGGAGATTATTGTGGAATGAAGTCAATGTCATCTACTCTTTCAGAAACTCAATACAGACTTTTTTTTTTTCTGGTTTTAAGGTAAAACTAAGAACAAATTCTTTATCCTCTAAGAAGGTAGTTTTTTTTTTTTTTTTTTTTTTAATGGAGAATGCAGACTTACCACATGTGGGTTAAATAAAAGCAAGCTTTAATATTGATACCTGGTAAGTGACATACTTAAGAAGAAAAATGGATGGCCCCAAATCCAGGGAAAATTAAGGGTTAAAACTTTCAGGTAAAATGCCACGCAAACATGCATACAGATTTCTCTGTGTGTGTGTGTGTAAAAGAGAGACACACATACACACAGAGGCAGAGACAAAGAAAGAGAAACAAAGAAAAAATGTGGCTAAAAGTATACTTGTGCATCTGTCAGATCACAAGAAGCACTGCATCTGCTTTGGTCTGAGAGAGACAGTAATTCCACCATCATGAACCTTAGGTATAGCAATCTACCAATCTGTCCTAGACGGAATGTCACTGAAACATGCTCCTTAATTAATCTGTAACAGAGTACTGATAGGCAGTGATGCTCTTATTTTACACATAAGACCTTAGTTTTCTGAAAATGTATCCTTGAACCCAATCACATTCATAATTCAAAAAACAGTACATGTATCTAAATTCAAATAACTTCAATATAATAAAGTTACATCATCTTGCTTGTAACTTTGGACTTAATGATGTCAACTACTGTGTATTGTCTTGTTAGTAAAGGGGTAAAGTCTTTGTACCACATAACTTTAATTTGGAGATGCCTAACTCCCCACCTGCTCAACCTTGATACAGCCAGAATAGAGAGAAAAGCCCTTAAACAGAGCCTGACTGAGGGATAGGTAAACACAAGGAGGAAGTGCAGGAGCAAAATTGTGTGTCCAGTGAAGATCTGGGCTCTCTGGAGGAATATAGAAAAGTCAGCCTGGTTGCAGGAAAGCGTGCAAGATGGACATAATGTGAATGAGGCTTCCTCACTTCCCTTGACTTAACAATTTTAATTATTGAGGTAACAGAGAAACAAATATAATTGAGTCTGTACTTTCCATCAGACCTAAGGAGCTCAAGCTCCTAGATTAAATCACCAAGTACTGATGGTATTTGGTATATGAATACATAAATATCACTACAGTGTTAATTATGATGCAATATTTGGATGGGTTTGTATTTTCTCTTTTAAAATGGAGCTTAATGTCTAATAATAATAAAGTTTTCACTTATTTCAAAAATGCTGGTATTTTACAATAGTAATTAAAAATATGGCTTGAGGTTAAAAAGAAAAAATATAAGATGATAATCAAACAAAGCCCTAAGGAAAATGAAAATTACCAACTAGAGAAGCCTTTCTCCCATGAGTTGAAAAACCCTGCATCACAGTTGTTGGTCTTTCTTCCCCTAGAACTGCGTCAACAATGAGATAAAATGATACCACCTAGAGAAAAAGATCAGGGCTGCAGTTTACAGAGAACACTGTGTGGCACACAGACTCTCCCTATGTTGGCAGGCAGTATGGTTGTGGGATGAGATCATATTCTCCTCCTGATACTGTTGCGGGAGTCTTCTGTTCTGTAAGTGGTTTATCAAGCACTGAGTTTGCCAGGGGCATAATCCTAGGGAGCAGAAGGAGCTGGTGATGAAATAGAGGGGGATTTTTTTTTTTTCTACTTCTTTTTATGGAATTCTATAAAGGAGAGGCTGTGCTTTCCTTTCTACTCTAATACAGGATTCTGCACAGAGTAGACTCTTATTAAGAGTTATTAGTAAACTCTTAAGATAAAATTATTAAAAGTTAATATGCACCACTTGTCACTAGCCCTGTACTGGGTTTTGATTTGGCATTAATTTCATATAGCCATATTCTTATGACAAAGTATGTAATACTTGAACAAACAAAGAAAAATAGTAAGTTATATGGATTAGTAAATAATATACTAATACAATAATATCGAATAGTTTCAAAATCACAATATGTTCCCAAAGTGGTACAGAAACCACTTAAAAATCCGATTTTCCTAATTAATGTCAGTTGATGTAATAAATATCACTTAAAAAATTACCTGGATTTAAAATACACACACACACACACACACACACACACACACACACACACACACCATATAGAGGCTCTAAAGGGCAACTTAATGAGAAAACTTGGCAAATTCATCCTTTCTTATAGGCTAATATGCCAAATATCCTTTTTATAAGATACTATTAATATGTCTTCTCATTTGAGTTAATTACTCTCCATCTGGCAAAATATCTTTTTTATAAAGAACATTTTTATTTGCAAAAACCCAATGAGAAGATCTATAACCTCTAATAGTACTAAACGAGCCAGGAAAAATACTAGGAAAGTTTTGCTCGGTCTAAGAATATTTTAATAATTTCCAGAGGGAAAATTTGAATACTGGCTGATTATGGAAAGGATATACTAGGAAAAAATTAACTCTTACTAGAAGGTAAACCTTCTCATGTTGACCGTTTGGGTTCATTCACCACTGACTCTCTAGTAGTGACTTATCTTTATACTTTGCAAGTGCTGATTAACTGTTTCTCGATTGAAATTACAGGACTTTAATAAAGGTCATATTCGTTAGTAGTGAAAGCACTGCATTAAAAAGACAAACAAAATTTTCTCAATGTTTAATTTTGAAAAAATTCCATGATTGGGCACAGGGCTATACATTTTTTAACATAGGAATTTATATTGAATTATGGCTTCTGCTCTGGTAATTTTATTGGATGTAATAGATATAGAGTTATTAGATAAATTCATCATGTGCTGAATTTAAAGAATTTTATGTCACTTGAACTTTTACATAAGTGTTTGTAAAATTCTCTTGCCTAAGATGGAAGATTAGTGCAACTAACCTTTTAAGAAGGTCAATTATATAAAATTGCTACCTAATAGTATTCTAGCTGTCCATTTAATGTTCATCTAATAATTTAAAAATTACATTTCAGAGTTGCATTGACTGAAAATTATATGGAGCTTGATAACAATAAAATACTTCAAGTCTTAAGTTTCATTAAAATATGAGAACTGGCATGGTTCTCGTTAATTTTTGATAAAGGGAGGGATTACGCAGCAGAAGAGACAGTGATATATCATCTTTAAGCAGATAATGTTTTATTTATGTTAAGACAGCTGAATACAAGCTTGGGCATCCAAAATTCACCCTAATCCTCAAAGACATTCATGTTAATAATCTCCTGCAAATCACTCTAACTCTTACTATTTTGTAAGATTTAGTAAGTAATAAGTAATACAATTTAGACCAATGTGGACTTTAGTGTTTTAGGGGAAAATGCCATTAGAACTTCTACATCCATTTGCCATCTTTGTCCCCACTGCTCTAGTCCAACCTGCCATCTCTCACCTGAACCGTGTAACAGCCTTCTCACTTGGCTATTTATGTCCGTCGTAGACAACACGTACCTACCTAAAACTTGTTTTCAATTCTGCAACCAGAAAAATCTTCTCAAAGTAAAATCCTCATCATTTCATTTCTTACTTAACATTCTATTTTACTGAAGTCCCATTGCTCATAGGATGAAAGCAAAATCTTAATATGTCTTGCAAGCTCCCATGGTATGGGGTCCCCACTGCCTCTCCCACTTTAGCCACCTAAGCCTTCTTTAGCTCCTCACACCCACCAAGCTTCTCCCTCCACAAACATTTGTGTGAATATGTCCCCTGCCTAAATACATTAGCCTTCCTTGACTAATTGATTCCTACTCTCTCTTCAATTTTAGCTCTCAGATTAGGTAAAATTTTCCTTTTTAAGGCTTTCATGGTCTTGTATATCTTTTTGTATCATTTTTGTATCTCATATATGTGTATCACATATCTGTGTATACATATACACACAACACAATCTCATATATATACACACACAAGTGCACTGTATTTATATACTATGTATATCGAATTTTTAGCACACACTAAGGCATAATAAGTTATATTAACTATGTTCAAGAACTACAACTAATTTTATGCTAGGGAACAGACAGAGAAATGACCCCAATTTGAAGACACAGAAGAGGCATTCTGATAAAATTCTAAAATCTTACAAAATAAAATCCCCCCAAAAAGCACCATTCCAAGTTATTTATTTCCATGACAGTTTTTTGACAACTTTTCTATAATGAACAGTGCTAAATTATGATGCTGCTTTGGGGAGGTGATTATATTTTTAGTACTATCAAATAGATGTGTTAAGTGCTGCTTAGAACATGACAATATAGTCCTAGCTCGAAGATTTTCTATAAATACAATAAATTATTCTTCCTTAGATTTGTGAACTTCTTTTTATATTGTGGCAACACAGTCCACGAACTACTGTTATTTTTAAAGTTGGTGTCAAGTTAATGTATTTCAGCTAAGGACTATGCCACAATTTCTTGAAATTCTGTTTTTAGCACCACATTACAAACTCTCTGAATATAGACAATATTAAATCATTTGCCAGTGTCAGCTTTTTCTCTTGGGACTCAATCATGCATACAACCTATAATAGACAATTCATGCTGTACAATTAGAACTTCAGGTAAAAGATACTTTTTTCTCTTATTTTTCTTGGAAATTCATTAACATAAACTAATGAATGAAATCCACAAATATTACATTGACAAATAATTAATAGCTATGGAACACTAATAGGTTTTTCATAAAGACATTAATATGCAGACCTAACCTGGCTCCCTCTAGATCTCTGTGCACTTCCCTAGACCACACAGTGTAATGGGAGCTGGCCACAGATCAATACAATGAATAAATATAGAATAATTTAGAAAAGATTGAACAATGTAATCACTAAACTTGACTAATAGATACATAGCAATTTTTCAATTATTTCTATAAACATTTTCAAAAATAAAATTGACCTTGTTGAGATCAAATAGTAGTAATTGCAGAGTATGTATTTTCTGAGTTAGATATATATTTATCAGAGAAAGAAAGACATATTTGTAAGTAAAAACAACAACTTGCAAAGAAATATAAATTCTTATCTTTGGAAGACTATCATCTCCTTCCTTCTCTCTCTCCTTCTCATTCCTTTTTCCCTCCTTCCCTCCATACATGTATCGATAACATATAATATATACACATTTTTAGTATTTACATGTACATTTATAAAAAAACATCTGATGTATGTGCAAGAACAACCAATTACAATACTGTTACACAGATTTTACCATCATATATTTAATTTTAAAATTAAATAAGTAATTCTAAATTAAACAAAGAAGCAGCTCCCAAAGTCAGTTACATTGTGATGCTCAATATATGCCAGTGAAGACTCCTGTTATTAGAAATTAATAATTTGATATTCTTTATACTTTCCCAATGTCATCTTTTTCCCCTGAAAGTTTAAGTTCACATTTTTGTACTTTTCTTAATGGAGATGGAAAATATCACCAAGACATAAGACTTCTTATTAATGAAACCCTTCATGTCAAAGGATAGAGTCTCAGAATTTGAAATGACCAAGAGATTAAAGTGTAAATCCCTTATTTTTAAGCTGAAGCATTTAAGCTTGAAGACTATTACCAATTTAGCCTTACCTTCCCTCAGCCTAATATTAAAAAGTTCTGGTTCTTATAGTTTCCTCATATTTTACATTTTTACAACTGTTAACTTTTTCCATTCTCTAATTGTTTGATCACTACATTTTAACAGGTTATATGACTTCAGGATTCAAAAGTAAAATGTTAAAAAGCCGTATCACTAAAAACTCACCACTAATCTCTATTCCCATACACCCAGTCTCCCTCAATTCACTCTATATAATCACACTTATTGCCAAATGAATGTATGATTTATCTTACAACTTTCCCTATGTGATTCATAAAAACTGGTATTTGAGAATGATTTGTTCGAATACTTTACTTTTTGATCCACTGAGTAGTTGGTCTATTTCTTTATAATCTTTTGTTTGTGATAAGAGTAGAAAATATTTTCCCCATTTTTGCATTTACCTTTGGACTTTATGAGATCTCTTGCTATGTAAAAGCTTCTAATTTTTATGTGGTCAAAAGCATCAATCTTTTCTTTCAATCTTAATTTTGAACTACAGAAAAGCCTTCTCATTCCATGGTTATAAAGAAAATATCCTACGGTTTCTCCCAGAATTACTGTTGTTTTATTTACATATATATTTTTAACTTTTGGAGCCAAAATGATTCAAGGCTGATGCCATATACCAAGTATAGTGCTGAGTGATGCAGCATTGGCAAGATAAGCAGGTAACTAGCATCATGCAATGTAAAATACAGCAGAGGAGGAAGCCAATCATAACCCTGATTCAAATAAAGTACAATGAAATTCATGAGACATAAAGGTCAGGATTTTATGGGAGCATATAACAGGGACATTTAATCAAGTCTAGGAGAGAAGAAAAAAAAACATCTTGGGAAAGTGACATTTAAGAAGAGCTGGGAAAGAAAACTACTAGTCATTAGTCCATCGAAGGAGGGAGAAGAGAAAAGAGGCAGTAAGAATGACAGTGTTCCAGGAAGAGGTTCCCTTTAGAACATTCCAGCCACTTGGAGAAGAATCTTCAAAGTCAAATATGAAATCTAGAATTCCTTAGGGGGAGGAAGAGAATGACGGGAAATCATAAGAGTTTTTTTTTTAAACCCTGAGGTCAGATATAGGTATTTGTTCAATACAACAGTGGCAGAAACTAGTAATGTATAAAGCTGGGTTGCTCAACACCACAATATTAGATTTTACAACTTTTCCCTGTATCATTCTTAGTTTTCCATTTACAGTTCCTGTCTTTCACTCACTCCACTGATTATAGGTACAAATTTGCAAAATTTGATTTGAAATAAACTGAGAAAACAGCATCTCCCTCAAATATTATCTATGTGCTTTTACCACATACCTCTTTTCAAATTTTCCATCTCACATATTTTGTGAATAGTTATCCACTTTTAGCTTCCACATTGAAAAGAAAGTAATTCTTTCTATCAAAATAATTACACACCTGTTGTTACATACACAAAATACAAAAGGACACACTATGCACTAACGGACATGGATTATGCCTGAAATTAAAAGGGTTATACCAGTTAAATAGTAGCAAGAAGTTTGCCTACCTATTGATAGAAAACAAACCTTTCCTAGAAATTACTTGATAAAGACTCATACAGAATGATATGCTTAAGCAATGACATAATCAAACATAAATTCCCTTGGTGGTATGGCCCTAAAGTAAGGGTCAACTCCCAATTGTTGAACTGACCACTTCAGATACACAGGAGAGGCCCAAACTTCATCAGACCTCTCCCTGTAGTCTCAGCTAGCCCTAATGCCTAAACCTAATTCCAAGATTCTTAGTGAATATAAATGGATCCTAATACCAAAACCTACATAGAGTATGTTGTCTACAAATATTATTAGTACAGCAAAAGGAAAAGAGTTCTGTGGATGGCAAGAAGTAATAGTTGCACAACTAAGTGAAGGTACTTAATGTCACTGAAATATAAACTTAAAAATGATTAAGATGGTAAATTTCAAATTGTATTTTATCACAGTTTTAATTTAAAAAGCAAAACAAAATTTTTAAAATATGCATTAACAGTATACAGTAGGTTATTCTAGACAAATCTTTTTATTTTCCTCACCAAACTCTTTAAGAATTATATTTTGATACCCAGGATGGGTGTTGGAAATGAGTAAAAATATTAGTAAAACTCAACTATGAGGCTTATTTCTATTTGTATTTTCTGCATCAGCAGACTACATTAATTCTAGCTAAGGCTCTAATACTAATATTTTCAGATAAACGTAATGGCATATATATGGCAACTGAGTGAATGGTTATTTTTGATTGAACTTAGCTTTTATTTAAATGACAAAAATTCTACCATCACTATACCCAATAAGCTCATTAGGAAAATTTCTTTCCACACTTAACCAATCTTGAGTTCTGCACATGTCAAATAAATTTTATCTGATATGTTATCATATACTAGCAAAACAGGTTTTATTATAGAGTAACATGTACTTCCAAACAACATTAAGTACTTACAGACATAAGGATTGAAGAGCAATATATTTCTATGATTAAGTTTCATGTTTGTTTTCATGTCATCTGGGAATCAGTCGATCTAAAGAGCTACTAACTCAAATATTTGCTGCAAACTCTGGAGAATTTAAAAGTAAGAATTTTTTTCCCCAATGAGATAAGAAGATACCTACATGATCTACACAAAATAAATTACTTATTTTCAGAATAAAAATAAACACTTAAATTCCTTCTAAATTGTAGAAGATATTAAAACTAGTCAGACATACAAAAAAAAAAAAAACCACATGTCAAGCCAATATTTAAACTTCTTTGCAAGAGTCTATGATTTTATCAAGGGTTTAATAAGACAAATGCCAATTTCTGGTTTTGAAATAATAATCTTTGAAAACACAGTAATTCTGAAGCCCCATAATCACCAACATGAATTATGTTAAATTCAGGATCTCCTTGAGGGTAGAAAAATTGCCTCAATAATCATTACTTTGGTATATGGCCCTCCTTTTTAAACAACCTGTCCTCCTCAAAGAATTGATAGCATTTGGCCACACTCTGTGTGATTCTATTTTGTAAGAATCTGAGAACTGATACACTACTCACTCACAACTTTCCACTACCGACTTGTATTCAAGCAGCAATGCGCTCTATGAGCCAGTGCAATCTTTTGGGCTTCTATTTAGAAGGGAGACTTTTGGGTTTTCTGTCCCTGCTGCCCTATTCTTAAAAGCAGAAACAGTATGATCTGAGGTGAAGAGAAAAAGCTCTCCCACTCCCAGTTAAAAAACTCAGATTTGCTTAGATCTGTCTTTCTGTATTTTCTTAGTGACAGATGCTCACATGAGTAAAAGCCTCAGGGCAATTTAAGAACTCTAAGTTTTGAGCTAAATTGAAGAGCTCTGAAGAGTTCCTTCTTATCTCCTACCATTTAATTAGCTAGATATTATCAGGTTCTTTGTCATATAAGGATTATTCTCAAATATGTTACCTGTGGACAGGGCCTTGAAGGTGTGTGACTAAATCCAGAAATGAGAGAGGAATATATCCAAAGGTTCTAGGCTACAGCAAGGATGTCTAAGGTGTCAAAAGTAGTTTCCATGTTTGTGCATCATTTATTAGTATTATTAAAAATAATGCCACTTGAGATGGTATCAATTGCCTTCAATTATGGCTGAAGAAATCTTTTTTTTTTTTTTTTTTTGCATGAAATGCATGTAATCTGATCTTGCTCAACCCTCAGCAGCTTCATACCATTTATGGGCACTGGGGGTACTTGTGTGTTGGGGAGATAGTCTCCAAGGATTTGGTATTTCTGCTTATTCCTCTTAGCAAAAGGCATTAACAGTTTTGTTCAAGGAAATCTACAAAGTTGCTGTGGGGACAGAGAGCAGATTTGGTTACGCACCAGGGTCATAAAGCTAGGTCTCTCTCCTCTCCTGAAGATGTTCCAGGGTTATAGAGAATGTGCCTTCCTCTTAGTCAGAGGTCAGATTGGTTTCCTGGCCAAAAAACATATATGAATAATGTCTCTCTTTAAAGTGGAGGATGAGCAGGTTTACTTGAAGTCCCCTTATACATCCAGGATTTCCAAGGCTCCTCAGTTGTGACACAGACCCGCCATGTATATAATACCTATCTAGACTTCCTCCACATTACTCCCATAGGACCTGGGGCATGGGGATTTGCTGCGAACTTGAAGCTCATGCTGTCTGCCGTGCTGTGAATAATAAACAGGTACCTCATTTGGGTTTGTTGTCTCACTGGCTGAATCTGTGGAAGCCTGGCAAGGACAACTGGCACCTGCAATATTTGCTCTGGCTTAGGATCTGCTTGAGCACTTGACAACACAGGCCCCAGTTGTAGCTAAATGAAATCAATACAACGTTTTTAGTAATAAACATAAAGCATAGCTTTTAAAAGTGACTAGTCACGATTGTTCCATGTAATGGCAGGAATTACTTAATTATAACTACTTTTACCAACATACGTCTATTCAGCCTTGATGGCAGATAGCTTGTTTTGCATGTCAGTTTCCCCATCTTTTTTGACTTTAAATCTCAAATTAGAAAGTCTCATAAACCTATATAAATTATTGTAAATGCCAATTATTTCTAACACTGTGAAGCCCTTCGGAATACTCAAATTGAACATGGCTCAGAAGTTCTGAATGTTTTCTCATAATTTTCCATTAAGGGCCATTTCCAGCACTCTTTCAAATGCCAAGTCAGTGAGCAAGGCACAGTTAAAACTCGAAGGCTGAGGGCAACACAGAGAATCCAAATCTGATTTTTGACTGCCTACAGTCCCAGAAATTATTTCTCTCGGCTTTGGCCACATTTGGTTGTGGTTTTTACATCTGATCAAGTATGTATAAAAATATACTTTCTCCATGGCGGCTGAGACAGCACAGACCGACCGACTGATTGAGCTGTTTGGCGAGAGTGAGGGGTGGGTAGCCGCCGTGCGCTCCTGTGCTGCAGAACCGTGGCTGGACTGCGGGCGCCCTGCCCGCCGCTGCCCGACTGGTTGGCAAGATGAAGCTCTCCCTGGTGGCCGCGATGCTGATACTGCCGAGGAGGAGGACAAGAGGGAGGACAGGGGCACAGTGGTCGGCATTAACCTGGGAACCACCTACTCCTACGTCGGCGTGTTCAAGAACGGCCGTGAGATCATCGCCAACGATCAGGGCAACCGCAGCACGCCGTCCTACGTGGCCTTCACTCCTGAAGGGGAACGTCTGATCAGTGATGCCACCAAGAACCAGCTCATGTCCAATACCAACAACAGGGTCTTCGATGCCAAGCGGCTCATCCGCCGCACGTGGAACTACCCACCTGTGCAGCAGGATGTCAAGTTCTTGCCATTCAAGATGTTTGAAAAGAAAACTAAATTGTTCATTCAGGGTGATATTGGAGGTACGCAAATAAAGACATTTGCTCCTGAAGAAATTTCTGCCATGGTTCTCACTAAAATGAAAGAAACCACTGAGGTTTATTTGGGAAAGAAGGTACCCATGCAGTTGTTACCATACTAGCCTATTTCAATAATGCCCAAGGCCAAGCAACCAAAGACACTGGAACTATTGCTGGGCTAAATGTTATGAAGACCATCAACAAGCCCACGGCTTATGGCCTGGATAAAAGGGAGGGGAAGAAGAACATCCTGGTGTTCCACCTGGGTGGTGGAACCTTCTATGTTTCTCTTCTCACTACTGACAATGGTGTCTTCGAAGTTGTGGCCATTAATGGATATACCCCTGGGTGCAGAAGACTTTGACCAGTGTGTCATGGAACACTTCATCAAGCTGTACAAAAAGAAGACTGCAAAGATGTCAGGAAAGATAACCGAGCTGTGCAGAAAGTCTGGGCAGAAGCAAAAAAGGCCAAACAGGCACTGTCATCTCAACATCAAGCAAGAATTGAAACTAAGTCCTTCTATGAAAGAGAAGACTTTTCTGAGGCCCTGACTCAGGCCAAATTTGAAGAGTTAAACATGGATCTGTTCCAGTCTACTATGAAGCCTGTCTAGAAAGTGTTGGAAGATTTTGATTTGAGGATGTCTGATATTGATGAAATTGTTGTTAGTGGTTCTACTCAAATTCCAAATATTCAGCAAATGGTTAAAGAGTTCTTCAATGGCAAGGAGCCATCCCATGGCATAAACTCAGATGAAGCTGTAGCATATGGTGCTGCTGTCCAGGCTGCTGTGCTCTCTGGTGTTCAAGATATAGGTGACCTAGTACTGCTTGACATATGTTCCCTTACACTTGGTATTGAAAGTGTTGAGGTGTCATGACAAAACTGATTCCAAGGAGCAAAGTGGTGGCCACCAAGAGGTCTCAGATATTTTCTACAGCTTCTGATAATCAAGAAACTGTTATAATCAAGGTCTATGAAGGTGAACAACCCGATAAAAGACAATCATCTTCTGGGTCCATCTGTTCTGACTGAAATTCCTCCTGCTCATTGTGGGGTCCCACATATTGAAATCACCTTTGAAATAAATGTGACTTTTATCTCACCTATGAGATAAAAGCTGAAGACAAGGGTACAGGGAACAAAAATAAGATCTCAATTACCAATGACCAGAATCATGTGACACCTGAAGAAATCGAAAGGATGGCTAATGATCCTGAGAGGTTTTCTGAGAAAAAACATAAAGCTCAAGGAGCACATTGATACTAGAAATGAGTTGCAAAGTTATGCCTATTCTCTAAAGAATCAGATTGGAGATAAAGAAAAATCTAGGTGGTAAACTTTCCTCTGAAGATAAGGAGACCATGGAAAAGACTGTGGAAGAAAAGAATGAATGGCTGGAAAGCCACCAAGATTCTGACATTGAAGACTTCAAAGCTAAGGAGGAGGAACTGGAAGAAACTGTTCAGCCAATTATCAGCGAACTCTAAGGATGTGCAGCCCCTCCCCCAACTGGTAAAGAGGATATAGCAGAAAAAGATGAGTTGTAGACACTGATCTGCTAATGCTGTAATATTGTAAATACTGGACTCAGGAACTTTGATTAGAAAAAAATTTAGAGAACTTAAGTCTCGAATGTAATTGAAGCTTCACCTCAGAGTGGAGTTGAAAATCCTATCACCCATGTGTCTGTTTACTACTCTTCATTAGCAGTTGCTCACATGTCTTCGGGTGCCAAAGACAATTGAGACACGTGCATCTGGTGTAGGAAGTTTTTCTACCATAAGTGACACCAATAACTGTTTGTTATTTACACTGGTCTAAAAAAATACTTTCTCAAAGGAAAAATGTTTAGAAAGAGTATCCAAAGAATGTCAAACTTTTGACTGTTGAGTTTTCATCTTCATATGAAATCCTGTTATATTTGCCTGATAAGAAGTCTTTCTCCTTTAGCCTTGAAGCAATGGGTTCAGACTTTTTAGAGCAGAGGACATATTACTGAGCTAGCCACTTGGGCATGTCCCTTGAAATCATGTTAAGAGTAACATTATTTCAAAGTATTTAGTATTTAGTATCAAGAAGCTATTGCTTTTACTGTTGTCATTTAGTATCAAGAAGCTATTTTTTTATTGTTGTTTCTTTGTTGTTATTGTTTGTTTTATTTCCAGCACTGGGGAAATTGTCTTGCCCTCAATGGTCAGCTGACCTCAGGATAGATAAACAGAACTGTGTAAATCTCTTTGCATCCTGATAAGAATAACGTGGTCTGATAGTGATTAAATCATAATTTTCAACATTTCCTTCAATGTGCAGTGTAAACAAGACTCAGAGAATGGATTGAAAGTCAATGAAAAATCCTTTTAATTAAAGTAAATATGTTTTTTCTTAATCCTCATATAGCTGAAGCTGAATCACCATTGCACACCTTCCTCATGCTGCATTTGCACATATGCCAAAAGCAAATTCATACTCTGCACATTAATTAATACAGCTATAAAATAAAGTATCTGTTAGAATACATATTAGAAAGTAATTGCTTTTACAGAATATGTCATTAATTTACTGTGTCATCACTCATTGTTATTTAACAAAGAAATGTTGCCAATAACTCACTTTGTTTTCTGACTATATTTGTAATTATTTCTGCAATTGTTTCCACAAAATTTTTGGAAATAGCAATTATTCTTCTTTTTGCTTTGAGAAATGCAATTTTGAATGACAATGCTAAAGTTGTGTGTCTTCTATACAAACAATTATAGAGTTAATCAAGTTTGTACAGGGAAATGTAATTTTGCAGTTGTTCTGAAAAATCGCAACTTGGCAAAGTTTTGTAAGTAATATGTTAAAAACTTGAGGAAAATGAATTATTGGAATCCAATATAGTCTAGATTTCTGAGAGTGAGGCTTATACTTCTTATTTGCCCCATCTTTAAATGTATTTCTTTGAAATCTCTACAATCATACTTACTGACAAATGTATATTTACATCCTATATTCTTACTCAAATCCTATTTACAATGAATAGCTAGTAAATTGTATGTGTTGTCACATTGTGTTTCTATTCTTATAATTGTAATTGTGATTCAGGATTGCTTTTGGGACATTAGTTTATTTGGAGAAACTAGTAATAGAACACAACTAATGGTAAAATATGACATCTAAAAATTTAATAAGCCTACGTAAAACAAACCAATGACAAGAAAAATCTCAAGAATAACTAGACCTCACTAAATGAATATTAGAAAGAAAACTGACATTGCAGTACATTCCCAAGAATTAAGAGCATAGTTATTACTAAAAACAGAATGGAATTTCTGTAAAGTTTATCCTAATTTGTAAATTGCTAAGTACAGAATTATATTTATTCATATTTTACTCTAAAAGTTCATAGTGTCTGTAACCAGGAATTTGTGAACTATATTTAAAAACAATATTCTTTTAAGGTCATACATCCTTGCTTTACTTTTACCTTAGTATTTACTGTTTACTTGCAGAAGTTTAGAGAATTTAGCTTTTAAAACCACAAACTGAATAATTAATTATGCTCAGATTCAAAGTAAATATTCTGATGCAAGTCTGCTATCATGAGCCCTCATTTCAGAGTCGTTCATTCAACTAGCCAATACCAGCAAAGTAAAAATTAGCTATCTCTGATCTTCTTGTTTCCATCATTCAACAAGTATTAACTGAGTCTTTTTGGACACTGGAGAATAAAGTGGGTTCCTCTTGTCCAAATGTTTCAAGTGGCAAGTTATAAGTTATAATTTTAGAAATTATAAGAAGGAATTAAAAAACACTTCAGTCACTCTTGAAACACCTGGGGCTACTTCTGTAGTAATACTGGATTCCTTTTCCCTAAAAAAGTTAGTAAATCATAAAATTTAAAAGTATAAAACAATTACAAAATTTTTAGAGGTAGATTCAAGTTAGACATGCCAAAATGTCCTCTATCCTTAAGAAATTACTCAGAACACTATGCTAGGAACTTGTAGCTGCTATGCCAATGACCTTTGTCTTCTACTAGGCCCTTTTTGGAAGAAGCATTTCCTATGAAAAGTTCTAGGCACAATTTGAGTTTCTGAGAATGGTTACAGGGAGGACACTGTTACCCACTGCAGTGTCTATGTGACTTACCTGCATCCCTACCCTGCTCTTGTTGCCAAATACATATGCCTGTGTGACAAAGCTAAATTCCTACTCAGCTCTACCTCTGCTTATTTTTACAAAACAGAATGTCTGTGGTCAGAACTTATTTGACCTCTGAAAAATCTCTAGCTTCATTATTATCCAATTTTCATACTAAATGACACTCCCATTGGTGCCATGACACTTGATAATCACCATAAATCACCATTTTTGAAAGAGGCAAAAGAAAAGGATGAAAAAGAAGACTCTCCTGATTCTGAGAAAATCTCCAGCTCTTTCTAAGAAAAAAAGCAGGGCTATTCTGCCCGTTCTTAATGTCCAGCACTTTCATTAAAAATACCTATATCTGTAACTTAGCAGTTCTTAGGAGCTGAGAAGTTGATTTGTGAGCTATGTTCCCACTTCTCCAATTCCATGGCCATTGGAATAAAACCTGCACTACTTAATTCTCACTTTTGGTTTTGTATACTGGCTTCATGACACAGAACAGAAAAGAGCTTCTTTTAGAATAATGAGGATCTCCAGTAAAAATGCCTCTTTCACTTGGATTTGTTCAATTGAGTAAATGGAATGCACTATTATGTATCAATGTGTCTGCTGGCTGCCTGGTCACTGACAATCAAATGGATGTTCTATGAGGGCAGTTTCCTTTTCTGCTCATTATTTCAGCTTCAGTGCTAGAATAATTATTGTGACCTAAGAAACATTAAAAAAAATGAGTGGGTAGGATGCAGTGGCTCATGCCTGTAATCTTAGCACTGTGGAAGACTGAGGTGGGCAGATCATGAGATCAGCAGTTCGAGACCAGCCTGGCCAATATGGTGAAACCTCATCTCTACTAAAATTAAAAAAAATTAGCTGGACATGGTGGCACATGCCTATAGTCCCAGCTACTCAGGGGGCTGAGGCAGGATAATCACTTGAACCCAGGAGGCAGAGGTTGCAGTGAGCTGAGATCACACCACTGTATGCCAGCCTGGGTGTCAGAGCAAGACTCTGTCTTGGTGGGGGCGGGGAGTAGGAAACTAGAATAACCAATGTAGAGAATAACATAAGTAACTTGACAGAGCTGAAAAACACAGCATGAGAATTTCATGAAGCATACAGAAGTTTCAATAGCTGAATCAATCAAGCAGAAGAAAGGATTTCAGAGATTGAAGATCAACTCAATGAAATAAAGCAAAAAGGTAAGAATAGAGAAAAAAGAATAAAAAGAAATAAAGCCTCCAAGATATATGGGATTGTATGAAGACAAAATCTACATTTGATCAGTGTACCTGAAAATGATGGTGAGAATGAAAGCAAGTTGGAAAACACTCTTCAGGATATTATCCAGGGGAACTTCTCCAACCTAGCAAGGCAGGCCAATATTCAAATTCAGGAAACACAGAGACCACCAAAATGATATTCCTCAAGACAAGCAACCCAAGGTACATAATGGTCAGATTTACCAGTGTTTAAATGAAGGGAAAAAAATGCTAACAGCAGACAGTGGGAAAGGTTGGGTTGCCCACAAAGGGAAGCCCATCAGGCTCATAGCAGATCTCTTGGCAGAAACCCTACAAGCCAGAAGACAGTAGGGGCCAATATTCAACATCATTAAAGAAAAGAATTTTCAACCCAGAATTTCATATCCAGCCAAACTAAGCTTTATAAGCAAAAGAGAAGTACAATCCTTTATGGGCAAGTAAGTTGTGAGAGATTTCATCACCACCAGGCCTGCCTTACAAGAGCTCCTGAAGAAAGCACTAAACATGGAAAGGAATAGCCAGTACCAGCCACTCCAAAAACGTACCAAACTGTAAAGACCATCAACACTATGAAGAAACTGCATCAACTAACAGGCAAAACCACCAGCTAGAATCAAAATGGCAGGATCAAATTCACACATAAAAATATTAACCTTAAATGTAAATGGGCTAAATGTCACAATCAAATGACACAACTGGCAAATTGAATAAAGAGTCAAGACCCATCAGTGTGCTGTATTCAGGAGACCGATCTCACATGCAAGACACACATAAGGCTCAAAATAAAGGGATAGAGAAGGATTTACCAAGCAAAGGAGAAGAAAAAAAAAAAAAAAAGCTGGGGTTGCAATCCTAGTCTCTGATAAAATAGACTTTAAACAAACAAAGATCAAAAGAGACAAAGAAGGGCATTATGTAATAGTAAAGGAATCAATGCATCAAGAAGAGCTAACTATCGTAAATGTATATGCACACAATACAGGATCACCCACATACATAAAGCAAGTTCTTAATGACCTACAAAGAGACTTAGACTACTACACAATAATAGTGGGAGACTTTAACCCCACTGTCAATATTAGATCAATGAGGCAGAAAATTAACAAGGATATCCAGGACTTGAAGCCAGACCTGGAACAAGCAGACATAATAGATATCTATGGAATTCTCCACCCCAAATCCATAGAATATACATATCCTCAGCACCACATTGCACTTAGTCTAAAATTGACCACACAATCAGAAGTAAAACACTCCTCAGCAAACGCAAAAGAACAGAAGTCATAACAAACTGTCTCTCAGACCTCAGAGCAATCAAATTAGAACTCAGGATTAAGAAACTCACTCAAAACCACACAACCACATGGAAATGGAACAACCTGCTCCTAAATGACTATTGGATAAATAATGAAATGAAGGCAGAAATAAAGATGTTCTTCAAAACCAATGAGAATTATGACACAGTGTACCAGAATCTCTGGGACACATTTAAAGCAGCGCCTAAAGAGAAATTTATAGCACTAAATGGCCACAAGAGAAGCCAGGAAAGATCTAAAATCAACACCCTAATATCATGATTAAAACAACTAGAGGAGCAAGATCAGACAACTTCAAAAGCTAGCAGAAGGCAAGAAATGACAAAGATCAGAGCAGAACTGAAGGAGATAGAGACATAAAAAACCCTTCAAAAAACTCAATGAATCCAGATGCTGTTTTTTTTAAAGATCAACAAAATAAATAGAACATTAGCCAGACTAATAAAAAAGAAAAACGAATCAAATACGTGCAATAAAAAATGATAAAGTTGATATCACTACTGATCCAACAGAAATACAAACTACCATCAGAGATTACTACAAACAACTCTCTGAAAACAAACCAATAAATCTAGAAGAAATAGATAAATTCCTAGATACTTACACACTCACAAGACAAACCAAGAAGAAATTGAATCCCTGAATAGACCAAACACAAGATCTGAAGTTGAGGCAGCAATTAATAGCCTACCAGCCAAAAAAGGTCGAGGACCAGATGGGTTCACAGCAAAATTCTATCAGAGGTACTAAGAGGAACTGGTACCATTCTTTCTGAAACTAATCTAAACAATACAAAAAGAAGGAATTCTTCCTAACTCATTTTATGAGACCAACTTCATCCTGACACCAAAACCTGGAAGAGACACAACCAAAACAAATTTCAGGCTAATATCCATGATGAACATCGACATGAAAATCCTCAATAAAATACTAGCAAACCAAATCCAACAGCACATCAAAAAGCTTATCCATCATGATCAAGTTGGCTTCATCTCTGGGATGCAAGGCTGGTACAACATACATAAATCAATAAACGTAACTCACCGCACAAGCAGAGCTAAAGACAAAAACCACATGATTATCTCAATAGATGCAGAGAAGGCCTCTGACAAAATTCAATAGCACTTTATACTAAAAACTCTCAGTAAACTAGGTATCAATGGGACATGTCTCAAAATAATAAAAGCTATTTATGACAAACCCACAGCCAATATCATACTGAATGGGCAAAAACTGGAAACAGTCCCTTTGAAATCTGGCGCTAGACAAGGATGTCCTCTCTCACCACTATTCAACATAGTATTGGAAGTTCTAGTCAGAGCAATCAGGCAAGAAAAAGAAATAAAGGGTATTCAATTAAAAAAGGAGGAAGTCAAATTGTCTCTATTTGCAGATGACATGATTATATATTTAGAAGACCTCATCATCTCAGCCCAAAATCTCCTTAAGCTGATAAACAACTTCAGCAAAGTCTCAGGATACAAAATCAATGTGCAAAACTCACAAGCATTCCTAAACACCAATAACAGACAGAGAGCCAAATCATGAGTGAACTTCCATTTACAATAGCTACAAAGATAATAAAATACCTAGGAATACAACTAACAAGGAATGTGAAGGACCTCTTCAAGAAGAACTACAAACCACTGCTGAAGGAAAGAAGAAAGATGACAAACAGGTGGAAAAACCTTTCATGTTCATGGTTAGGAAGAATCAATATCATGAAAATGGCCATCCTGCCTAAAGTAATTTATAGATTTAATGCTATCCCACCATCAAGCTAACATAGACTTTCTCCATAGAATTGGAAAAAAAACACCTTAAACTTCATATGAAACAAGAAAACGCCCACATAGCCAAGACAATCCTAAGCAAAAAAAAAAAAAAAAAAAATGCTGGCAGCATCACACTACCTGTCTTCAAACTATACTACAAATCTACAATAATCAAAACAACATGGTTGTGGTACTACAACCGACATATAGACCAATGTAACAGAGCAGAGGCCTCAGAAATAATGCCACACATCTACAACCATCTAATTTTTGGCAAACCTGACAAAATTAAGCAATGGGGAAAGGATTCCCTGTTTAATAAATGGTGTTGGGAAAACTGGCTAGCCATATACAGAAAGCTGAAACTGGATCCCTTCCTTATACCTTATACAAAAATTAACCCCAGATGGATTAAAGATTTAAACATAAAACCTAACACCATAAAAACCCTACAAGAAAACATAGGCAATACCATTCAGGACTTAGGCATGGGCAAGGACTTCATGACTAAAACACCAAAAGCAATGGCAACAAAAGCCAAAATAGACAAATAGGATCTGATTAAACTCAAGAGCTTCTGCACAGGAAAAGGAGCTATCATTAGAGTGAACTGGCAACCAACAGAATGGAAAAAAAACATTTGCAATCTATCCACCTGACAAAGGGCTAATACCCAGAATATACAAAGAACTAAAACAAATTTACAAGAAAAAAACACCCCATCAAAAAGTGGGTAAAAGATATGAACACTTTTCAAAATAAGACATTTATGTAGCCAACAAACATATGAATAAAAGCTAATCATCACTGGTGATTGGAGAAATGCAAATCAAAACCACATTGAGATACCACCTCATGCCAATTAGAATGGCGATCATTAAAAAATCGGGAGACAACAGATGCTGGAGAGAATGTGGAGCAACAGGAATGTTTTTACACTGTTGGTGGGATGTAAGTTAGTTCAGCCACTTTGGAAGACAGCGTGACCATTCTTCAGGGATCTAGAACTAAAAATACCATTTGACCCAACAATCCCATTACTGAGTATATAACCAAAGGATTATAAATCATTCTATTATAAAGACATACGCACATCTATGTTTATTGTGGTACTGTTTACAATAGAGAGACTTGGAACCAACCTGAATGTCCATCAATGATAGCCTGGATAAAGAAAATGTGGCACATATACACCATGGAATACTATGCAATCATAAAAATGGATGAGTTCATGTCTTTTGCATGGACATGAATGGAGCTGGAAACCATAATTTTCAAAAATCTGACACAAGAACAGAAAACCAGACACTCCATGTTCTCACTCATAAGTGGGTATTGAACAATGGGAATACATGGACACAAGGAGGGGAACATCACACACTGTGGCCTATCAGGAGGTGGGGGTCTAGGGAAAGAATAGCTGGGGGTGGGTGATTGGGGAGGGATGCATTAGGAGAAATACCTAATGTAGATGATGCGGTGATGGATGCAGCAAACCACCATGGCACATGGATACCTATGTAATAAACCTGCATGTTCTGCACATGTACCCCAGAACTTAAAGTATAATACATAATTTTTTTTTAAAGTTAGTGAGTAAATGAACAAGTGCTGTCCAAAATCATCCTGCATCTGTCAACCAGAATTCTGGAAAGATCTATAAATTTTAGACCAATAGTCCAATGTTTTGTCAGATAATTTCCAGACTCTTGTAATAAAGAAGCTGTCTCCGAGAAGCAACTGACTTTTGTTCACTTATCCTAAGAAATTTCATTTCTGTGGTTAGAAGTTCTTAGTAAGCAGCTTTAGTCTTCTAGGTCTTTTAGCACATTCTAGTCTAAAACTCATTTTAAAGATCATGATGACTATGGTTCAAGATTAGCAAGAATGAGCTCTGTCTCTCAAAAGTAGATAATGTCGCCCAGAATCATCACCAACATAAAAGTATCAGGAAACCAAGTTAGAGACATAATAAGGTGTAACACTCCCACTGGATTACAGCAGACATAAATTATTTGTCCTTACGACTACATCACACACAAGCTCCATTTCTTTTTCTGTGAAAAGAGAAAAAAGTAAGAAACATAACTTTAATTTTAACTGCGGATTTTTTTTTCTTTTAGCTTTTTCTGCCTATAGTGCCAACAAAGTATTAAACTTTAATGCCACAGCAGTATTCTAATTTCTAAAATTACTTTAAGAAACAGATTAAGGGCACTGCAGGTGGGAAATGCATTATGACTTCACTGGGAGCATAATGTGAGAACGATCATGATGGACGAACAAATCCAGCTAATGGAAAACATCCCATTTCACATTTCTTACCATCATAATAATAAAAAAAACATAATTAATTTTTTTACAAAAAAACTATTTTCATTTTAGTATTTAATTACCTGGTGTCTGTCAAAATCTTACAGTTAATTAACTTTTCGCACTCACAGTCTGCATCTCTTAATTGTATGCTGTCATTTTATAATAAAATTTAGCAGGATAGCACTGACTAACTTCAAAATGTTAAGGTCAAATTCTGTGACACATTTAATGGATTTTTTTTTTTTTTTTTTGAGACAGAGTGTCGCTCTGTTGCCAGGTGCTAGGCTGGAGTGCAGAGGTGTGATCTAGGCTCACTGCAACCTCCGCCTCCGGGTTCAAGCAATTCTCCTGCCTCAGCCCCTTGGGTAGCTGGGACTACAGGTGCACATTACCACACTCAACTAATTTTTTGTGTATTTTTAGTGGAGATGGGGTTTCACCATGTTGGCCAGGATGGTCTCGATCTCTTGACCTCATGATTCGCCTTGCCTTGGCCTCCAAAAGTGCTGGGATTACAGGCTTGAGCCACTGCACCCAGCCGGATTTTCAAAAGAAGAGAGAAAAACATGGTTTTAACTATTTGATATCAAATAGTAACATTCAAAAATTTAATATTTCAGAAATTCTAAAATAAATTGTGTTTACTAATTTCTAACATACTATTATAGACACCTGAAAACTTTGCTTAGGATGAAAAGTATAAGTATTTTTTATAGTCACTCATTAGCTCTAAGTTCTTTGAGGACATGATTAATTCTTTACTAAATCTTTGTATTCTCTCTACAAAACCTAGAAAATTGGTTTGTTTTTTTTTTCTTATAACCAGCACTCATATGTTTGCCAAATAAACAAAAGGAGAACATTTTTCCAAATATAATTTTAAATATAAAGTCTCAGAACTCTGAGGCTACTATAAAAAAAAGAAGGATTAAAATGGGGAAATTAACTTTTTACATTAATGGGAAGATTGATATTGGGATATTATAAATATTTTAAAGCTATTGGGTAAAATATAATCAAACTAAGTAAGATATATACCTAAAGATATCCAAAATATTTTTATCCCAACAATTTCTCAGACAAATTAAGGTAGAAAGTTATTCTCAAGTTGTGCATTAGAAGGGACCCTGTGCCCTCATTCTAGCTCTATGACCCCCTGGTTTGTGCTTGGGATCTAGAATTCAACCCCTGATGGTCTTATTTTCATGATTCATAAAGTAAGAGAATTTCTAACTAAAACAGACCAGGAAGATTATATAGACCAGCAATAAAGTTCTACAAAGATAACCAATGACACTTCATATATGGTCCCTAGCTTGCTGGACACCTTAGAGTTTACTCTTACTGGGTTTTAAACTAATCTAAAATTATAAATCATTTTCTGAGTCTTTATTGAAATTCTATATGCTTTTATTTTTACATATGGTATTCATTGAGTTATTAGGACTAAAATGTCTGATACTAATAATTATTACTAGAATTTATTGAGGTCTCTAATTCTATGCTTAAAACAAAGACAATAATCAATGCTGAAAAATCAACATAAATATAGTTGAAATGCTGCAATTTTCAGCAATCATATTCACAAATGCCTTGACGAATAAAGGTATTATTGATGATAGCATTTAATTACTGCTCATTATTAGTTTTTGATTATAAGTTACTGTTAGTTTCATTGCTATTATTTGATTTCTTCTTGGTTGTATCTTTCAGTATACAATGATATTTACTTGTCTCAATGCAATTTTGCTCAGCTTTTAAATAAAAAGCTTATAGACACACAGTCCTAGAGGTATAATACACGTATGTTCCATACCGTTTTTGCTAAAATAGCTATAATCCTGTCCCCAGGTATGCTTTATTATTTCTTTGCAATGATTTCGCATGATTTAAATAATTTGCAACATGCTACTAAAATAAAGTTCTGAAATGTTTGAAGCTAATAAATCATTGTTTTAATACATAAAATCAAGTATCAAATGCAGTATTATTATTCCAAAAATTTGCTTTAGCAATAAATTTCCTTATCAGTAAGTTTTTTAAGTAGAGTTTGCTTTAACAATACATTTACTATAATTTGTTCTAAATTTTTAGCAAGATTTTCATTGTAAATATTTTCTTTCTGCCATTTTTTTAATCAAAGAGCTAATTTTACTTAAACATAGTAGCAAGCATTAATAAGTGGATTGTGATGCCTTTTTCTTAGACTAAAAGAACTATACTTAAAAGAATGTAAAAAAAAGAATAACTAGAAATCATTCTATGCAGCTAGCCTCCTACTTAATATTTACAAATATTATAATAAAGGGATTGATAAGTAACCTGGGTCAAGCAGAATTATTCAAGTATATAGATCTTCCTAGTAAAAAGGTAGGTGTGTGGGACTAAAGGCAATCTTATGTGATGCTCGTGTTGATAATTTGTGAACCCACAAGGCACTCCCATCTACACTACTATCTCTGAATCAGTCTTCACAAGTACCCATTTTCCTTTTTAACTTTAGAGACCTGATACAGGATATCTCTGAATGTATAGACTAAGTTTAAAGTAATCTGAAAACATGCATCACAGATAGTGAATAACACAGTGAACCAAAAAAGACATATTTTGGTGAGATTTCCCCTCAGATGAAAGAACATAGTGGTAAAAACATCCTGTAAAAAAGCTAAATCTATTTTTATGGGTATCATAATGAATTATGAATTTTCCATTTCTGACTCACAGTGTGATATTGGTTGTATCTGTTCTGACACATTAGAACTAAAACCAAAGTATCTAACCAGGTTTAGATATGGAAAATGATAGAGGAATAAAACTTGAATGACACATATGTTTACTTAGAGAGGAATAATTTTTGCTTTCTGAGATATTTATATTTTTAGTGAGCAAAGAAAATAATATTTCTGGTGTTAATTAGTTCTTACACAAGGATCATGAGATGGTTTTCAGCAGGTACTAGTCATATGTCCTATACTGACTAAATATGCTATATTAAAAAATCATATTTCCCTAAAACAATCTTTTCACAGGCTATGGGATTTATGAGAAAACACTCAGGAAGAAGATAAATTAATATAGTGTTCTGCTGAGAAGAGTTAGCAGCAAAGGCATTAGAAAATTTGTGTCTGAGCCATAATTCCACCAGGAAACATTGCAGGAGCCTTCAGTAAATAACATTTTTGGCTTTATTTTCCCCATCAGTGAATTGGAAATAGAAGTATCATTTCATCTTGTCTCATAACATGTACCATAACCAAAAGAGGGACGCAAAAACCTAAAAGGCTAAAATTCCAGACAAGTAGAAATATACTTCCTGAAACTTTTACTATAAGAATATGAGCAACAGATTAAAAAAACTCAAGGCTAAAATTCTAGGCAAATAGAAATACATTTCCTGAAATCTTTACTATAGGATATGAGCAAAAGACGCAAATAAAACAAGCAAGAGCAGCTAGAAAATATCTCAGATTCTATAGTAAAAAAAGGTTTGTGGATTTTAATAATCCTATCGGTTTAGTGACTAATGTGTGCTCAGATTGATCATATCTTCCAAATCCTATAACCCACACACATAGCGAGAACACTGAGAAAACTGAATGAGCTTAAATAAACCGTCTTGAAAGTAAAATATGTCTTGTTTACTTCTCAAATGGTTCCATTTTGTACACCCTCACTGTAACTACTGGATTTCAAACTGTCAACGTTTTCTTTTATACAGCTTATACAATAAACATTTCACTGTCATTAAACTCTATCCTGCTTTGTTTCCCATAAATCCATCTACCACACTGACCTCAAAATCAAACTTCTATACTAGCCATGGTGGCTCATGCCTGTAATGCCAGCTCTTTGGGAGGCTGAGGCAGGTGGATTGCCTGAGGTCAGGAGTTTGAGACCACCCTAGCCAACACACTAAAACCCGGTCTCTACCAAAAAAATACAAAAATTAGCCAGGCGTTGTGGCTCCAGCCGTAATCCTGGCTACTCGGGAGACTGAGACAGAAAAATTGCTTGAACCCCGGTAGGTGGAGATGGCAGTGAGCAGAGATCAGGCCACTGCACTCCAACCTGGGCAACCCAGTATCTTATCATGGCAACAGAGTGGGTTGCCCAGGTTGGAGTGCAGTGGCCTGATCTCTGCTCTCTCTTTCTATCTCTCTCTCTCTGTCTCACACACACGTGTGCACAGACACACACACACACACACACACACACATCCTAAGAGAGAAGAAAAAAATCAAATTTCCAAGGTGTAGATATGACCATATTATTTCCCTGCTTAAAGTTTCAGTAGCTCCCCAGTGGCTTCCCAGTATCTTATCATGACATACATGGGGCTCTGTGCCCCTGAAACCTCATGTCTTCAGTCTTCCCTCCATGACACAGTACCTCTAACTGTATGCTCCAGCAGAAATAACCTATTGGAAGCTCCCAGGAAGGCAAGGTACTTCTGTGCCTATGTACCTTTGCTCTTTTGCTTTTTCCTGGGACCTCCTTACAATCGTTAGTTGCCTAAAATATCTCTTTCTACAGGAGGACTGTCTGGGTGACTGCATTTGGAGAAGCACACCTTCTCTGAACTCCTATGCATGGTATGTGTGCTTATATTATTGCATTTATCACCTTATTTATTGTGCATTTGGCTCTCCCTCTATAATGACCTCATCTTATAATTTTTTTGGATTCCTAGTGTCTTTCACATTATTTACTGGCAAGATGGCTGCAAGACATCATTGTAAACATTAAATAGTTATATTGAGCTGTTTCCTAGAAGGAGAATCAAGGATGACATTAGTCCTAATATGATTACCATATCTAAGGAAAGTTGATGAACTTCTCTCTCCACTCTAACACACTGTGCTCTGAGTTATGCTGAGATGGTTATTTACCATTTCTAAATATAACTGGTACCTGTTTCCTGCACATAAGTCTTATATAGCTGGTTCAGTTTTACTTATCTCTCAGGGTACAGTTCTATAAAATATGTTTTTGTTCTTTACTTTTGCTACCACGGCCTTTTATCAAACACACAGATCAAATGTTTATTAAAAACATGGTTACAACAATTACTTTCCTTCAAAAATGGTACATATATATATATATATATATATATATATAAATGCATTTAAGGTTCTGGGATACATGTAAAGAATATGCAGGATTGTTGCATAGGTACATACATGACAATGTGGTTTGCTGCCTCCATCCCCATCACCTATATCTGGCATTTCTCTTCATGTTATCCCTCCCCAACTCCCTACCTCCCACTGTCCCTCCCCTAGATCCCTACACAGACCCCAGTGTGTGATGCTCCCCTCCCTGTCCATGCGTTCTCATTGCTCAACAACCACCTATGAGTGAGAGCATGCGGTGTTTGATTTTCTGTTCTTGTGTCAATTTGCTGAGAATGATGGTTTCCAGTTTCATCCATGTCCCTACAAAGGACACGAACTCATCATTTTTTATGGCTGCATACTATTCACATAGGTATATATGCGCCACATTTTCCCTGTCCAGTCTATCATCGATGGGCATTTGGGTTGGTTCCAAGTCTTTGCTATTGTAAATAGTGCTGCAATGAAGATATGTGTGCATGTGTCCTTATAACAGAATGACTTATAATCCTTTGGGTATATACCCAGTAATGGGATTGCTGGGTCAAATGGAATTTCTATTTCTAGCTCTTTGAGGAATTGCCACACTGTCTTCCACAGTGGTTGAACTAATTTACACTCCAACCAAGGTGTAAAAGTGTTCCTATTTCTCGACATCCTCTCCAGCATCTGTTGTCTCCAGATTGTTTAATGATCGCCATTCTAACTGGCATGAGATAGTATCTCAATGTAGATTTGATTTGCATTTCTCTAATGACCAGTGATGAGCATTTTTCTTTTTTCTTTTTGGCCTCATAAATGCCTTATTTTGAAAAATGTCTGTTTGTATCCTTTGCCCACTTTTGAATAGGTTTGTTTTCTTCTTGTAAATCTGTTTTAGGCCTTTGTAGATTTTGGATATAAGTCCTTTTTCAGATGGGTAGACTGCAAAAATTTTATCCCATTCTGCTGGTTGCTGATTAACTCTAATGATTGTTTCTTTTGCTGTGCAGAAGTTCTGGAGGTTAATCAGATCCCATTTGTCTATTTTGGCTTTTGTTGCCAATCCTTTCAGTGTTTTATTCATGAAGTCCTTGCCTATGCCTATGTCCTAGATGATTTTGCCTAGGTTTTCTTCTAGGGTTTTCATGGTGTAAGGTCTTATGTTTAGATCTTTAATCCATCTGGAGTTAATTTTAGTTTAAGGTGTCAGGAAGGGTTACAGTTTCTGCTTTCTGCATATAGCTAGCCAGTTTTCCCAACACCATTTATTAAACAGGGACTCCTTTCACCATTACTTGTTTTTGTCAGGTTTGTCAAAGATCAGATGGTTGCAGATGTGTGTCATTGACTCCAATGCCTATGTTCTGTTTCATGGTATAGATCTCTGTTTTGGTATGAGTACCATGCTGTTTTGATTACCATAGCCTTGTAGTATAGTTTGAAGCCAGGTAGCATGATGCCTCCAGTTTTGTTCTTTTTGCTAATAATTGACTTGGCTATGTGGGCTCTCTTTTGGTTGCATATGAAGTTTAAGCTGTTTTTTTCCATTTCTGTGAAGAAGGTCATCGGTAGCTTGAAAGGGATAGTGTTGAATCTATAAATTACTTTGGGCAGTATGGCCATTTTCACAATATTGATTCTTCCTAACCATGATCATGGAATGTTTCTCCATCTGTTTGTGTCCTCTCTTATTTCATAAAGCAGTGGTTTGTAGCTCTCCTTGAAGAGGTCCTTTACATCCTTTGTTAGTTGTATTCCTAGGTATTTTATTCTCTTTGTAGAATTGTGAATGGCAGTTCATTCTTGATTTGGCTCTCTTTAAGTCTGTCATTCGTGTATAGGAATGCTTGTGATTTCTGCACATTGATTTTGTATCCTGAAACTTTGCTGAAGTTGCTTATCAGTTTCAGGAGATTTTGGGCTGAGATGATGGGGTCCTCTAAACATAATCATGTCATCTGCAAATAGAGACAATTTGACTTCCTCCTTTCCTAATTGAATACTCTTATTTCTTTTTCTTGCCTGATTGCTCTGGCAAGAACTTCAAATAATATATTGAATAGGAGTAGTAAGAGAGGGCATCCTTGTCTATTGCCAGATTTCAAAAAGAATGCTTCCAGTTTTTGCCCATTCAGTATGATACTGGCTGTAGGTTTGTTGTAAATAGCTTTTATAATTTTGAGATACATTCCGTCAATACCTAGTTTATTGAGAGTTTTTAGCATAAACGTCTGTTATATTTTGTCCAAGGCCTTCTCTGCATCTTTTGAGATAATCATGTGGTTTTTGTCTTTGGTTCTGTTTATGTGGTGAATTACAATTATAGACTTGCGTATCTTGAACTAGCATTGTATCCCAGGAAGAAGCCTACTTGATTGTGATGGTTAAGCTTTTTGATGTGCTGTTGCAATTGGTTTGCCAGTAGTTCGCCAGTATTTTATTGAAGATTTTGCATCTATGTTCATCATGGATATTGGCCTGAAATTTTCTTTTCTTGTCGAGTCTCTGTCAGGTTTTGGTATCAGGATGATGTTGGTCTCAAAAACTGATTTAGGGAAAATTCCCTCTTTTTGGATTCTCTGGAATAATTTCAGAAGGAGTAGTAATAGCTCTTCTTTGTATGTCTGGTAGAATTCGGCTGTGAACCCATCTGGATCTGGGCTTTTTTTCGTTAGTAGGCTATTAATTGCTGCCTCAACTTCAGCCCTTGTTATTGGTCTATTCAGGGTTTCAACTTCTTCCTGGTTTAGGCTTGGGAGGTGTAAGTGTCCAGGAATTTATCCATTTCTTCCAGGTTCACTAGTTTATGTACATAGAGCTGTTTGTAGTAATTTCTGATGGTGGTTTGTATTTCTGTGGAATCACTGGTGATATCCTGTTTATCATTTTTTTATTGCATGTATTTGATAATTCTATCTTCTATTAATCTGGCTAGTGGTCTATTTTGCTGGTCTTTTCAAAAAACTGGCTCCTGGATTTATTGATTTTTTAAAGGGCATTTTGCATCTCTATCTCCTTCAGTTCTCCTCTGATCTTAGTTACTTCTTGTCTTCTGCTAGTTTTTGAGTTTTTTTGATCTTGGTCCCCTAACTCTGTCAATTTTGATGATAGGGTGTCGATTTTAGATCTTTCCTTGCTTCTCATGTGGGCATTTATTGCTATAAATTTTCCTCTCAACACTGCTTTAAATGTGTCCCAGAGATTCTGGTACATTGTGTCTTCATTCTCATTGGTCTTGAAGAACATCTTTATTTCTGCATTCATTTCATTGTTTATCCAGTCAACATTCAAGAGCCAGTTGTTCAATTTCCATGAAGTTCTGCAGTTCTGAGTTAGTTTCTGAATTCTGAGTTCTAACTTGATTGCACTGTGGTCTGAGAGACTGTTTGTTATGATTTCCATTCTTTTGCTTTTTCTGAGGAGTGATTTACTTCTAATTATGTGGTCAGTTTTAGAATAGGTGTGATGTGATGCTGAGACAATATATATTCTGTGGATTTGGGGTGGAGAGTTCTGTAAATGTCTCTTAGGTTTGCTTGATTCAGGTCTGAGTTCAAGTCCTGGATATCCTTGTTAATTTTCTGTCTCGTTGATCTGTCTAATATTAACAGTGGAGTGTTAAAGTCTCCCACTGTTATTGTGTGGGAGTCTAAGTCTCATTGTTGATCATTAAATACTTGCTTTATGTATCTGGGTGCTCCTGTATTAGGTGCATATATATTTAGGATCATTAGCTCTTCTTGTTGCATTGATCCTTTTAGCATTATGTAATGCCCTTTTTTGTCTCTTGATCTTTGTTGGTTTAAAGTCTATTTTATCAGAGACTAGGATTGCAACTCCTACTTTTTTTTTT
>NW_016107925.1:672104-762746 GCF_001604975.1 Cebus imitator | reverse complement strand
ATCCTATGTGTATCCTTGCATGTGAGAATGGTTTCCTGGATATAGCACACCAGTGGGTTTTGACATTTTATCCAATTTGCCAGTCTTGGGGCATTTAGCCCATTTATATTTAAGGTTCATATTGTTATGTGTGAATTTGATCCTGCCATTTTGATGATAGCTGGCTTTTTTGTCCATTCGTTGATGCAGTTTCTTCATTGTATTGATGCTCTTTACCATTTGGTACATTTTTGGAGTGGCTGGTAATGGTTATTCCTTTCTATGTTTCGTGCTTCTTTCAAGAGCTCTTGTAAAGCAGGCCTGGTGGTGATGAAATCGCTGAGCCACTGCTTGTTCATAAAGAATTGTATTTCTCCTTCACTTATGAAGCTTAGTTTGGCTGGATATGAAATTCTAGGTTGAAAGTTCTTTTTTTTAAGGATGTTCAACATTGGCCCCCACTCTCTTCTGGCTTGTAGGGGATCTGCTGTGAGTCTGATGGGCTTCCATTGTGGGTAACCCGACCCTTCCACTCTGGCAGTCCTTACCATTTTTTTCATTTCAACCTTGGTGAATCTGATGATTACGTGCTTTGGCGTTGCTCTTTTTGAGGAATATCTTTGTGGTGTTCTCTGTATTTCCTGGACTTGAATATTGGCCTGCCTTTCTAGGTTAGGGAAGTTCTCCTGGATAATATCCTGAAGAGTGTTTTCCAGCTTGGATTCATTTTCTCTGTCACATTCAGGTACACCTATCAAATGTAGATTATGTCTTTTCATATAATCCCGTATTTCTTGGAGGCTTTGTTCATTTCTGTTTACTCTTTATTCTCTAATCTTGCCTTTTCATTTTATTTCATTGAGTTGATGTTCAATCTCTGATATCCTTTCTTCTGCTTGGTCCATTCAGCTATTGAAACTTGTGTAGGTTTCCCGAAGTCCTCGTGTTGTGTTTTTCAGCTCTATCCATTTATATTCCTCTCTAAGCTATTTATTCTCATTAGCATTTCGTCAAACATTTTTTCAACGTTCTTAGTTTCTTTGCATTGGGTTAGAACATACTCTTTTAGCTCAGAGAAGTTTGTTATTACCCACCTTCTGAAGCCTATTTCTGTCAATTCATCAGACTCATTCTCCATCCAGCCTTGTTCCCTTGCGGGTGAGTAGTTGTGATCCCTTGGAGGAGGAGAGGCACTCTGGTTTATGGTGTTTTCAATCTTTTAGTGCTGGTTTCTTCCCATCTTTGTGGATTTATCTACCTGTGGTCTTTGTGGTTGGCGACTTTCAGATGGGGTCTCTGAGTGGACATCCTTTTTTGTTGCTGATGAAGTTATTTCTTTCTGTTTCTTAGTTTTCCTCCTAACAGTCCGGCTCCTCTGCTGTAGGACTGCTGGAGGTCCACTCCAGACCCTGCTTGCCAGGGGATCACCTTCAGTGGCTGCAGAACAGTAAGGGTTGCTGCCAGTTTCTTCTGTTATCTTTGTCCCAGAAGAATATCTGCCAGATGTCAGCCTGAGCTCTCCTTTATGAGGTGTCTCCTTGGTTATATGGGGGTTGGGGTGCTGCTTGAGGACACAGTCTGTCCCTTATAGGAGCTCAAGTGCTAAGCTGTGAGCTCTGTTGTTCTGTTCAGAGCTGCTGGGCAGATACATTTAAGTCTGCGGTAGTAGAACTCATAACCACCTTTTTTTCCCAGGTTCTCTGTCCCAGGAAGGTGGGGCTTTATTTATAAGTTCCTGTTATTCTGCTGCCTTTTTTCGGAGATGCTTTGCCCAGCAAGGAGGTACAGTAGTCACAGTCTGTCAGCAGAGGCATTGCTGAGCTGCTGTGGGCTCTGCCCAGCTGCTGTGTGAACTTCCTTGCAGTTTTGTTTGTAGGTGTATAGTTAGAACAGCCTCGGTAATGGCAGACTGTCTTGGTAGTGGTGGACTACCTCTGTAATGGTGGACACCCTTTCCCACACAGTGCTGGGCCATCCTGGGTCCCGCTGTACTTGCTGTGAAACTCTCAATCCAGAGTGTTTCAGATTGCTGGTCTTTGTGGGAGTTGGACCAGCTGAGCCAGATCACCTGGCTCCCTGTTTCAGCCCCCTTTTTTTCAGTTGAATGGGCAACTCTGTCTCCCAGACATTTCAGTCACCAGTTGAAACAGGACCCGGATTTGTGTAAGTTTTTGTGAGGAGACTCGCTGTGCCAGCTGAAACAGCCATGCTGCAGACTTGTGGCACTTTTCTGCCCAGGAATCTCCTGGTCTGTGGGCAGTAAAAATTCATTTGGAAATGCGGTGATCACTCATCCTCTATGTTTTCACTGGGAACTGTAATCCAGAGCTGTTCCTATTTGGCCATCTTGGATCTGCTGAGATCGGTACACATTTAACAATTTATTCTTCAAAATTGTATGACTTCTATAGCCCAAGCACTAAGTTTATAAGAGCAAATAAGGAAGACATATCCCTGCTTTAATGGCCTAGGTATTGAAGTAAGCATAAATAAATAAGCAATCAAAACAGATAATTTCAGAAAGTAGTAAGTGCTAGGAAGTGAAAAAAACAGAATTATGTTCTCTAGGGAGCAGCCAGAGGTTAATGCAGGTGAATGGATGGAAGATCTTCCTGTGAGGGTGATGACGGAGCTAAGACTCAGTAAATATCTGAAGTGGAGAGCATTCCAGGCACAGTGAAGAGCCTGGGCAAAGACCAGGAGGTGGAAATAGACTAACAGAAAGAAAGTCAGGTCTGCTTGGCTAAAAAGTGTGAGCAAGGGGAAAGCATGGTGGGAGAAATATGGTTGCTGAAACCAACTCATATCTTCTTGGCTTTAGAAGAATATTTGGCTTTTCAAGAATATTTGGTTTCTATATTACCATTTGGGTTTTATTTTAGCATAATGAAGAAGCATTTAAGACTTCTGAATATGAAATCTGACATGTTTTACAAGACAGATTTTTTAAAATGAATTTTACGTAGGACAAAAGTTGGATGGCTATTGTAGCAGTATAGTCAAGACATGTTAGTGGTCTGGAAAGAGAGAATAATGGATACAAAATCAAGGGGACTTGTTAATGAATTGCATATGAGAAGCAAAGGAAAGAGATACTTAAGAATAACATCTGGGTATATACCCAAAGTATCACAAATCATTCTACTATAAATATGCATGCACACGTATGTTTATTGCAGCATTGTTCACAATAGCAAAGACTTAGAACCAACCCAAATGCCCATCAGTGATAGACTGGATAAAGAAAATGTGGCACATATACACCGTGGAATACTATGCAGTCCTAAAAAGGATGAGTTCATGTCCTTTGCAGGGACATGGATGAAACTGGAAACCATCACTCAGCAAACTGACACAAGAACAGAAAACCAAACACCACATGTTCTTACTCATAAATAGATGTTCAATAATGAGAACACATGGACACAGGGAGGGAAATGTCACACTCTCTGGCGTATCAGGGGCTGGGGGGCTAGAGGAGGAATAGCAGGGGTTGGGGGATTAGGGAGGGATGCATTAGGAGAAGTACTTAATGTAGATGATAAGGCGATGGATGCAGCAAACTCCTACCATGGCACGTGTATACCTATGTAACAAACCTGCACAATCTGCACATGTACCCCAGAACTTAAAGTATAAGAAATAAAAAATAATAACATTTGGGTACTTGGTTTGAACAGCTAGAGGGATTTGGCATCATCTCAATGGGGAAGAATAGGGAAGGACAAATTTTGGAAAAGAAATTCAGTTTATGGAAAGGCTAGCTTGAATTTAATGTTCAAATTCCTTAGTATAATATATAAGGCTTTAAGTTTTTTTAATGTGATATAAAAGGAAATTCCCAAACTATTAAGGCAGGAAAAAGAAAAATGTAACTAACTTTTCTTTTATTCACTGAAATAGATACTTTATGTTTCTACCCAATTAAACAAATATTTATTGAGCATTCACAGTCAGAATCTATGTCAGGCTCTAGGGCTATAGTAGTGCATGAAATGAAAATGTATCAGCTCTACAGGAATTTGCAAATGGTTGGGAAGAAAAAGATACAAAAAAAAATATGCTATGTTTATGAGAGTTACATGAGAAAAAGTTTCTGTATGGGAGCCAAAAGCTTAGGGATTTGACCTTGATTTGGAGATCAGGAAAGCCTGATCAAGGAAAAGTCATTAAATTTAGGTGATTTGAAAGATGAACAGGCATTGTCTAAGCTAAGGAGATGGAGGGAGGAGAGTTTCAGTCAGAGGACACAATCTACACCAAAACTCAAAAGTGAGAGAATGCAGTATATATTATGAACTATAAAATGTTCCATATGGCTGTATCTTAGAGTGTAAGGAACAAAAGTGGTGTGAAATATGGTTGCAGAGCAAGAAGTTATGGAGTATGCTGGTAAGAAAATAAAATACTTAAAGCAGAAGAGTGATGTAAAATAATTTGCATTTTAAAAAGACTACAATGTGTACAAAGTTAATTTTCCAAAAAATCCTCATCAGGCAGATTTCGTTATTATCCCCATTATGTATGTTAGAAAATCAAAGCTTAGGCTGTTTCAGAAACTTGTCCAAGGCACAGGTAGTACTCAAACTAGGATTTAAATCCAATTTGATTTGACAAAAGTCCATGCTTTTCCAGGAAGCATTGCTACTTTATAATCTGTTAATTCATCCTGCTGTATTTACACAATAGTAGTCTTAGTTCTCGAATATTTTCTACTGTTTGCTTATGCCATTGTGTAAAACATAAAAGCATCCTTCAAGATACTGGAAACATGAATTTATTTACCAAACTATAGTAACTGTAGTGGGACAATATTTTGAGGTAGTCAATGTAACGTTTATTCTCTTAATTCCTTTTGACCTATATCTATCCACTATTAAACCAAAATGGTGAAACAAATACAAATGCACACACACATGCACGTGCACACGTGCACACACACACATACACACACACACACACATACATACCAGACGGGAGAGGGAAGGGGAGAGGGGAAGTGGGAGAGGGTGGATGGGTGGGGGGGAAGAATAGATTGAGTTTCTGATTTTGGAGTTTTTGCCCCCTCTCTCCTCCTTCATATACACAATAGTTATGAAAGCGCTGGATTTCAGTGTCTAGAATCAGACACTCATTGGGGTTTTAAGGGATTTTTAGAGCTTTATTGTAAAAATCACATCTTAAACATTGTCGGACTCAAGCAAAAGCTTATATTAACCATAGGGAAGGAAGAAGGTATAATAATGGAATTGTTTTATTGGACATTCAGGAAAAAGAAAGAGAACGGAAGAGAGGGATGGGGTGTGTGTGTGTGTGTGTGTGTGTGTGTGTGCGTGCGTGAGAGAGAGAGAGAGAAATTTTTTTTGCTAATTTGGCTCATTCTATTATAGAGGATTGGTAAATAGAAAATCTAATGGCAGCCTGGAGACTCAGCCGAGTTGCAGCTCAAGTCTATAGGCTATGTGTTGGTCTTGTCCTTCTTACTCCATGAAAGTTAGTCTTTTGTTCCACTACAGTCTTGAACTGATTGAATGAAGCCCACCTACATTAAGGAAGGTAATCTGCTTTACTCAAAGTCCACATGTTTCAACTTTAATTTTACTTCTCCCCTCCACTGTGCCTAAAAAAAAAGAGAGAGAGACAAACAGCAAGATGGCCAAATAGGAACAGCTCTGGGGTGCAGTTCCCAGCAAGAACAACGCAGAGGGTGAGTGAACACCACATTTCCAAACAAGTTACTACCACCCACAGACCAGGAGATTCCTGGGCTGAGTGTCACAAGTTTCCAGCATGGCTGTTTCAGCCAGCTCAGGCCAATGCGCAAAAACTCACACAAATCTGGGAAGCTGTTTCAACTGGTGCCTGGAACAACTGGGAGACAGAGCTGCCCATTCAACTTAAAAAAAAAAGGGGGGGGCTGAAACAGGGAGCCAGGTAATCTGGCTCAGCAGGTCCCATCCCCACAAAGACCAGCAATCTGAAATGCTCTGGATTTAGAGTTTCATGGCAAGCACAGCTGGACCCAGGATGGTCCAGCTTTGTTTGGGAAAGGGTGTCTGCCATTACCTAGGCAGTCCACCACTACAGAGAGAGTTAACGATCACTGAGGCAGTCCGTCGTTAGTGAGACAGTCCACCATTACCAAGGCACTCTGCCATTACCAAGGCAGTCCGCCATTACAGAGGCATTCCACCAGTACTGAGGCAGACCGACATTGCTGAGGCAGACTGCCATTACCAAGGCAGTTCTAATTATACCACTATAAACAAAACCACAAGGAAGTTTACACAGCAGCTGGGCAGAGCCCAAGGCAGCTCAGCAATACCTCTGCTGGCAGACTGTGACTAGGCTACCTCCTCGCTGGGCAGGGCAGCTCTGAAAAAACACAGCAGCACATCAGGAACTAATAAATAAAGTCCCACCTTCCCAGGAGAGAGAACCTGGAAAAAAAGGCAGGTATTAGTTCCGCTGCAGGAGACTTAAGTGTACCTGCCCAGCAGCTCAGAACAGAACAACAGAGCTCACAGCTCAGCACTTGAGCTCCTATAAAGGACACACTGTGTTCTCAAGCAGCTCCCTGACACCTGTATATCCAAACAGTCACCTATAAAGGAGAGCTCTGGCTGACATCTGCCTGGTATCCTACTGGGATGAAGAAAACAGAAGAAGAAACTGGCAGCAACCACTGAAGGTGATACCCTGGCAAGCAGGGTCTGGAGTGGACCTCCAGCAGTCCTACAGCAGAGCGGCCTGTTAGGAGGAAAACTAAGAAACAGAAAGAAATAACTTCATCAGTAACAAAAAGGATGTCCACTCAGAGAGCTCATCTGAAAGTCACCAACCACAAAGATCACAGGTAGATAAATCCACAAAGATGGGAAGAAACCAGTGCAAAAAGGATGCAAACACCAAAAACAAGAATGCCTCTCCTCCTTCAAGGGATCACAATTCATCACCAGCAAAGGAACAAAGCTGTATGGAGAATGAGTCTGATGAATTGACAGAATCAGGCTTCAGAAGGTGGATAATAACAAACTTCTCTGAGCTAAAAGAGTATGTTCTAACCCAATACAAAGAAACCAAGAACGTTGAAAAAGGGTTTGACAAATTGCTAATGAGAATAAACAGCTTACAGAAGAATACAAACGACTTAGTGGAGTTGAAAAATACAACACGAGAACATTGTGAAGCATACACAAGTTTCAATAGCTGAATTGATCAAGCAGAAGAAAGGATATCAGAGATTGAAGATCAACTCAATGAAGTAAAATGAGAAGGCAAGGTCAGAGAAAAGAGTGAAAATAAATTACCAAACCTCCAAGAAATATGGGATTATGTGAAAAGATCTAATCTGCATTTGATAGGTGTACCTGGATGTGAAGGAGAGAATGAATCCAAGCTGGAAAACACTATTCAGGATATTATCCAGGAGAACTTCCCCAATCTAGCAAGGCAGGCCAATATTCAAGTCCAGGAAATACAGAGACCACCACAAAGATATTCCTCAAAAAGAGCAGCCCCAAAGCATGTAATCATCAGTTTCATCAGGGTTGAAATGAAGGAAAAAATGCTAAGGGCAGCCAGAGAGAAAGGTCTAGTTGCCCACAAAGGGAAGCCGATCAGATTCACAGTAGATCTCTTGGCAGAAACCCTAAAACCCAGAAGACAGTGGGGGCCAATATTCAACAACCTTAAAAGAATTTTCAACCTACAATTTCATATCCAGTCAATCTAAGCTTCAGAAGCAAAGGAGAAATTAAATCCTTTATGAACAAGCAATTGCTCAGAGATTTTGTCACCACCAGGCCTGCCTTACAAGAGCTCCCGATAGAAGCACTAAATATAGAAAGGAACAACCAGTAACAGACACTCCAAAAACATATCAAATGGTAAAAAGCATCAACACACTGAAGAAACTGCATCAACTAATGGACAAAACAACAAGCTAGCATCAAAATGGCAGGATCAGATTCATGCATAACAACATTATCCGTAAATGTAAATGGGCTAAATGCCCCAGTCAAAAGACACAGACTGGCAACTTGGATAAAAAGTCAAAAACAATTGGTGTGCTGTATCCAGGAAACTCATCTCACTTGCAAGGACACACATAGAGTCAAAATAATGGGATGGAGGAAGATTTATCAAGCAAATGGAGAGCAAAAAAAAAAAAAAAAAAAGCAGGAGTTGCAATTCTCGTCTCTGATAAAATAGACTTTAAAGCAACAAAGATCAAAAGAGACAAAGAAGGGCATCACATAGTGGTAAAAGGAACAATGCAACAAGAATAGCTAACAATCCTACATATATACACGCCCAGTACAGAAGCACCCAGATACATAAAGCTAGTGCTTAGTAACCAACAAAGAGACTTAGACTCCCACACAATAATAGTGGGAGACTTTAACATTCCACTGTCAATATTAGACAGATCAATGAGACAGAAAATTAACAAGGATATCCAGGACTTGAACTTAGATCTGGAACAAGCAAACCTAATAGACAAATACAGAACTCTCCACCCCAAATCCACAGCATATACATTCTTCTCAGCACCACATTACACCTACTCTAAAACTGACCACATAATTGGAAGTAAATCACTCCTCAGCAAACGCAAAAGAATGGAAATCATAATAAACAGTCTCTCAGACCACAATGCAATCAAATTAGAACTCAGGATTAAGAAACTAACTCAAAACAACACAACTTCATGGAAACTGAACAACTGGCTCTTGAATGTTGACTGGATAAATGATGAAATGAATGCAGATATAAAGATGTTCTTCAAAACCAACAAGAATGAAGACACAACATACCAGAATCTCTGGGATACATTTAAAGCAGTGTCTAGAGGAAAATATATAGCAATAAATGCCCATATGAGAAGCTAGGAAAGATCTAAAATTGATACCCTATCATCGAAATTGAAAGAGCTAGAGGAGTAAGATAAAAAAAACTCAAAAGCTAGGAGAAGACAAGAAATAACTAAGATCAGAGAAGAACTGAAGGAGACAGAGACACAAAAAACCGTTCAAAAAAATCAATAAATCCAGGAGCTGGATTTTTGAAAAGATCAACAAAATAGACCACTAGCCAGATTAATAAAAAAGAAAAGAGAGAATAATCAAATAGATGCAATAAAAAATGATAAACGAGATATCACCACCAATTCCACAGGAATACAAACTACCATCAGATAGTACTACAAGTAACTCTATGGACACAAACCAGTAAACCTGGAAGAAATGGAAAAATTCTTGGACACTTGCACCCTCCCAAGCCTAAACCAGGAAGAAGTTGAAACCCTGAATAAACCAATAACAAGGGCTGAAGTTGAGGGAGAAGTTAATAGCCTACCAACCAGAAAAAGCCCAGGTCCAGATGGTTTCAGAGCCGAATTCTATCAGACATACAAAGAGGAGCTGGTACCACTCCTTCTGAAACTATTCCAAACAATCCAAAAAAAGGGACTCCTTCCCAAATCCTTTTATGAGACCAACATCATCCTCATGCCAAAACCTGGCAGAGACTCAAAAAAAAAAGAAAACTTCCGGCCAATATCCATGATAAAAATAGATGAAAATATTTTCATTAAAATACTGGCAAACTGATTGGAACAGCACATCAAAAACCTTATCCACCACGATCAAGTAGGCTTCTTCCCGGGAAGCAAGGCTGGTTCAACATAGGCAAGTCTATAAACGTAATCCACCACATAAACAGAACCAAAGACAAAACCACATGATTATCTCAATAGATGCAGAGCAGGCCTCTGACAAAATTGAACAGCGCTTTATACTAAAAACTCTCAATAAACTAGGTATAGATTGATCATATCTCAAAATAATAAAAGTTATTATGACAAACCTACAGCCAGTATCATACTGAATGGGCAAAAACTGGAAGCATTCCCTTTGAAATCTGGCACTAGACAAGGATGTCCTCTTTCACTACTCCTACTCAATATGGTATTGGAAATTCTAGCCAGGGCAACCAGGCAAGAAAAAGAAATAAAGGGTATTCAGTTAGAAAAGGGGAAGTCAAATTGTATCTATTTGCAGACAGCATGATTGTATATTTAGAAGACCCCATCCTCTCAGCCCTAAAGCTCCTTAATCAGATGAGCAACTTCAGCAAAGTCTCAGGATACAAAATCAATGTGCAGAAATCACATGCATTCCTATACACCAATAACAGACTTAAAGAGAGCGAAATCAAGAACTAACTGCCATTCACAATTGCTACAAAGAGAATAAAATACCTAGGAACACAACTAACAAAGGATGTAAAGGACTTCTTCAAGGAGAACTACAAACCATTGCTCAAGGAAATAAGACAGGACACAGTCAGATGGAAAAACATTCCATGCTCACAATTAGGAAGAATCAATACTGTGAAAATGGCCATACTGCCCAAAGTAATTTATAGATTTAATGCTATTCCCATCAAGCTACCTATGACCCTCTTCACAGAACTGGAAAAAAACACCTTAAACTTCATATGGATCCAAAAGAGAGCCTACATAGTGAAGACAATTCTAAGCAAAAAGAACAAAGCTGGAGGCATCATGCTACCTGGCTTCAAACTATACTACAAGGCTACGGTAATCAAAACAGTATGGTACTGGTACCAAAACAGAGATATAGACCAATGGAACAGAACAGAGGCCTCAGAGGCAATACCACACATCTACATCCATCTCATCTTTGACAAACCTGACAAAAACAAGCAATGGGGAAAGGATTCCCCGTTTAATAAGTGGTGTTGGGAAAACTGTCTAGCCATGTGCAGAAAGCAGAACATGGACTCCTTCCTGACACCTTACACTAAAATTAATTCCAGATGTATTAAAGACTTAAACATAAGGCCCAACACCATAAAAACCCTAGAACAAAACCTAGGCAAAACTATTCAGGATATAGACATAGGCAAGGGTTTCATGACTAAAACACAAAAAGCAATGGCAACAAAAGCCAAAATAGACAAACGGGATCTAATTAAACTCCAGAGTTTCTGCACAGGAAAAGAAACAATCATTAGAGTGAACTGGCAACCAACAGAATGGGAAAAAATTTTTACAATCTACCTATCTGACAAAAGGCTAATATCCAGAATCTACAAAGAACTAAAAGAGATCTTCAAGAAAAAAAAAGAAATACATCCAAAAGTGGGCAAAGGATATGAACAGACACTCTACAAAAGAAGACATTTATGAGGCTAAAAAACATATGAAAAAATACTCATCATCACTGGTCATTAGAGAAATGCAAATCAAATCTACATTGAGATACCATCTCACCCCAGTTAAAATGGTGATCATTAAACAATCTGGAGACAACAGATGCTGGAGAGGATGTCGAGAAATAGGAACACTTTTACACTGTTGGTGGGAGTGTAAATTAGTTCAACCATTTTGGAAGACAGTGTGGTGATTCTTCAAAGACCTAGAAATAGAAATTCCATTTGACCCAGCAAGCCCATTACTGGGTATATACCCAAGGAATTATAAGTCGTTCTATTATAAAGACACATGCACACGTATGTTCATTGTGGCACTGTTTGCAATAGCCAAGACTTGGAACCAACCCAAATGCCTATCGATGATAGACTGGACAGGGAAAATGTGGCACATATACACCATGGAATACTATGCAGCCATAAAAAACGTTGAGTTTGCGTCATTTGTAGGGACATGAATGAATCTGGAAACCCTCATTCTCAGTAAGCTGACACGAGAACAGAAAAACAAATGCCACACGTTCTCACTCATAGGCGGGTGTTGAACAATGAGAACACATGGACACAGGAAGTGGAGCATCACACACTGGAATCTGTTGGAGGGGAATAGGGGAGGAAGAGGGGAGGTAGGGAAGTTGGGGAGGGATAACAGGGAGAAATGCCAGATATAAGTGATGGGGATGGAGGCAGCAAACCACATAGCCATGTATCTACACGTGCAACAATCCTGCATGTTTTGTACATGTACCCCAGTACCTAAAGTGCAATTTTATATATATATATAATATATATATCATATATAATGTATATTATATAAGATATAAATGATATATATTATATATTTATATATAAATGACATATTATATATGATATATATTATATTATATGTATTTATCATTTATATATTATAAAGACACATGCACACGTATGTTCATTGTGGCACTGTTTGCAATAGCTAAGGCTTGGAACCAACCCAAATGCCCATCGATTATATATATATCACATATATATATATATCATTTATATAATATATATAAATGATATATATATGTATCATTTATATAATATAATATAAATGATATATATATGTATCATTTATATAATATATATAAATGATATATATATATATATATATATATATATATATATGAAGAGATACAAGCAAACAAAAAATGAAGAAATCTTCATAGAAACATCCACAAAAATATTTGACCAAATATCTGGGCACTATGTCCCAGACAAGTTGACACATCTAACCATCACAGAAGAATTTTGCAAGTAGTAGAGATTTGCCCGACTTTCAATCTGGCCTCTAGGGAAAAACACCCTCTCTTGAGAGTAGATATAACTGTGAAGTAATATCGAGAAGAAATAAAAGAAACAAAAAAGCTGAGACTGATCTAAAAATGGAAAGTAACTGAGTTACAAGTGTAGAATTTTTTTTGTTCTACTATCATGTTTAAATACAGATCTACAGGAAAGTTAACTTCAACGGTAAGGGAAAAATGTGTTTACAAATCTGATTTACATTTGTAATTCTAAAATTTTTACTTCACTCCAGTGTTCTGGGCATCACTCTACTACTAGTACCCAGTCCCTCTATTCGAATTGTTTGGATGTGATTTTTTTCCTTCTATATATGAGAAACAAGTTTGATTATGTTTATATTTCCAAGCATGGTTGATAGATAGGTGCTAAATAAAAGTATGTGGCATGAAGTCACATCAAATGTCAAAAATTCTCAGAGTTAATGTCATTTCATCAATGTAAAATACAACGAACTGATAGTTCACCATTTTGAACATGTTTAAAAGCAGAAAAAATATTAGAAATTGACATGTAAGAACAGTCAAATCAAAAAACCTGTTTTTCACTTACAAAAATTGTTTTGGATAAGTAATGTTTTCCTTCAGACTTTAGACATGTACCTCCACAAAAGAGTCCATTTTTTTTTTTCAATCACAATTTTAGTTTTTGCTTTTTGAGACAGCCAGGCAAAGGGAAAATAATATGACCCTTTCACATTGTGTGAGCCACATTTTACTGTAAGTACTGAACATATTTTGCCAGTGAAAAATGGCATTAAATGTGTCATTCTTTGTTCAGTAGCAATGACCCAGTTACATCTAACCATTTTTTTGTTAAAATCTTTGTGCCGAATGAAATATGCAAGAAGCTTGTCTGATTCCGAAACCCTGGAATCCTGAAACTGCATCTTATGACAGGCATCAGGAAGCTGGTAATGGTTGAGGCTGTGAAAAGAATGTGAAAAGTAATGCTGAAGGTGTCAAGAGACAAGTCAGAGCTACGTACTGAGAAATTTCTCTGCAGTGACACTTCCAGCCTTATTCGGCTTCATCAGAAGGTAATTTCTTCAAGGCCTTGTAAACTTAAATAGGAGCATTAAATATTTAATTTTACAATTACAACATCAAATTCTCTTGTCGTTTCAGCATTTTGATGTTTCTGTACAATCAAGAAACCTAATTTCTTTTAGTATAAATAGTTAAAATAGTATTCAATTATTTTTAAACTGATTCAAATGCAGTGAACATTTTCTGTGACAAAATGTCTTAATTCTTATGTAGTGTGTTACTGTATCCATTCCTTTGATTTACTGACTTTAAATCCTTTTTTATCCTATATAAACACTTTATTCTTAATAGTGTATAAAAAATTGATACCTAAGTAGTAATTTCATTGTTAGTAATTAACAAAAAGGAAATCTACGTATAAAAACTTATTACATTCTGCCACTTAGTAATGATGAGCGCTAATGTTTATTGAGCAGTCAGTATGTACCCAAACTGTGGAAAGAACTTCATTATTTTATTTACTGTTTATAAAACACGATGGTATAGGCACTATTGACACTTGCATTTGAAAAACTAAAACAAGGCTTATGTAGGATAAGTTGCCTAGAGTCACGTGGCGGAACCTGGGCTTGAATTTTTTTATCTTCAGTACAAACTTGGCACTATAAAGTTTTGCTAGGGAATAAACTGACAGGAAACAGGCATGCATGCCCATCTTCCTCAATTGATTGCATAAGAAAGATTTTGAAGTTTCCTATTTTAAAATAACTGAAATTGTTCTACATGAGTAATCAACATAGGTTTCATCCTATCTGCCAATTGTCAATTTACTGATGATAAGAAGAGATAATATTTGTCTGTTTTCTTTGAAATACTTGCTAGAAATTTGAAACATTTCTGTGATTTCTTTGCTCTTACGACCCAATGTTGAGCCGAAGTTTTCTACTTAAAAAACAAAAAACTCTCCAACTATTCCTGAATTTTATTTAACTTAGAGTACATCTGTACACTCATAAAAACAAGTGAAAAATAATTTCTAAGGTAGCCAAAGAAGAAAAAATCTAACTAAGCTACACAATTTGATAAAATTTTTCAGAATGATATACTTCACAGTAATACCTTCTGAGCAGTATACGATTAAACTCAAATTTTATTAACAATGACCACTAATAGGCTCAGCTCTTATAATATGAAAAAAAAACCTACATTCAAAAACTACATCAAACTGCAAATAACCCACTCTATTAATTTATTCTATTCCATTTGATATTCTTAGATTTCTACTTTTGAAGGCCATAAGTAACATGACATCCCATCCCCCACCTATCTTTGTTGAAAAGTGAAAATAAAAAAGAATAAATTTTATTTCAGCTAGGCAAGGTGGTTCATGCCTGCAATACCAGGACTTTGGGAAGCTGAGACAGGTGAAACACCTGAGGTCAGGAGTTTGAGACCAGACTGGCCAAAATGATGAAACCCTGTCTCTACTGAAAATACAAAAATTAGCCAGGCGTGATGCAGGTGCCCGTAGTCCTTTTGAACCTGGGAGTCAGAGGTTGCAGTGAACTAAGATTGTGCCATTGCACTCCAGCCTGGATGACAAGAACAAAACTAAGTCTCAATAAATAAACAAATAAATTTTATTTCATAATACACAAACCCAACTAAGGCTTTTTACTATTTTCTGTTTTTTCATTGAATGGGCCAGAGTTATTCCATTAAAACACAAATTAAAAGAAGCTTCAGTTTCTAAAATTTTTAAGTGCTTTGTTACATCAGACATCAAACTAAGAATTAAAAAGATAAAAGAGAAAAAGTTTCTGTCTATTGACTTACTGTAATACTGTCTCTACATTCACCTTTGTTTCAAGTTAAAAAAGGAACGATATTTCATTTTCAAAGACTATAAAACTAACTTTGAATTGAGGCCTCATTCTTTTTAAGATTCCCTATTACTAATGATTAGGCTAAACTTATTTTACATAAGTAACTGTAAGATATTCAAATATTTAATTGGGAATTAGTCACTATACATAATTATTTTTAATAATTGTTCAAGCTGAGTTTAAATCAATAATAAAGAAAAAACTCTATAAATGCTAAAGAAAATGAAGTTTTAAATTATAATTAACAAGTATGATAATAACAAAAACTGCATTAATTTTATCATTAAAATACTAAATAAAAATAATGATATAGTAACAGGGGATATTGACTGAGAATTTACTATGATGTAGGCACTGTTACAAACATTTATTGTATAAACTCTTAACAATAGAAAGTTCTTTTCCTCATTGATTTTTTTTTTTTTTTTTTGCAGGTGAGGAAGGGGTATGAGAAGCCACTCGTAAGAACTGAAAAGTAGAGTGGCTGGCAAGATGGCCAAATAGGAACAACTCTTGTCTGTAGCTCCCAGCAAGATCGATGCAGAACTGGAATGATTTCCGCATTTCCAACTGAGGAACCTCACTCATCTCACTGGGACAGGTTAGACAGTGGGTGCAGCCCACAGAGGGCAAGCTGAAGCAGGATGGCTGGTATCCTCAGCCAAAAAGGACAAGGGGTCAGGAAACACCCTCCTCCAGCTATGGGAAGCTGTGAGGGACCATGCCAAGAGGGTCAAAGCTATCTGGCCCAGTTACTATGCTTTTCCCATCATCTTCGCAACCTGCAGACCATGAGATTCTCTCAGTTGCCTATTTCAAGCACAAAATTGGGTGGCCTTTTGGGCGGACACCAAGCTAGCTGCAGGAGTTTTTTTTCCATATGCAAGTGGCACCTGGAATGCCAGGAAGACAGAACTGTTCACTCCCCTGAAAAGGATGCTGAAGCCAGGGAACCAAGTGGTCTAGCTCAGTGGCTCCCACCCCCCATGGAGCCCAGCAAGCTAAGGTCCACTGGCTAGAAATTCTTGCTGCCCGCACAGCAGTCTGCAGTTGACCTGGGACACTTGATCTTGGTGCGGGGAGGGGCATATGCCATTACTGAGGCTTGAGTAGGCTGTTTTCCCTTCACAGTGTAAACAAAGCCACTGGGAAGTTCTAACTGGGTGGAACCCTTTGCAGCTCAGCAAAGTCACTGTAGCCAGACTGCCTCTCTAGATTCCTCCTCTTTGGGCAGTACATCTCTGAAAGAAAGGCAGTAGCCCCAGTCAGGGGCTTATAGATAAACCTCCTATCTCCCTGGGACAGAGCACCTGAGGGAAGGGGCAGCTATGGTTGCAGCTTCAGCAGATGTAAAATATATTTTAAACCAACAAAGGTCAAAAGAGAGAAAGAAGGGCATTACATAATGTTAAAGGGATCACTGCAACAAAAAGAGCTAACTATCCTAAATGTATGTTCACCCAATACAGGAGCACCCAGATTCATAAAGCAACTTCTTAGAGACCTGCAAAGAGACTTAGACTCCCATACAATAATAGTCGGGAACTTAAACACCCCACTGCCAATATTAGATCAATGAGACAGAAAATTAACAAGGATATTCAGGACTTGAACACAGCTCTGGACCAAGCAGACCTAAGAGACATCTGCAGAACTCTCCACCCCAAATCAACAGAATACACATTCATCCCAGCACACAATTATTCTAAAATTGCCCACATAATTGAAAGTAAAACACTCCTCAGCAAACACAAAAGAACGGAAATCGTAACAGTCTCTTAGACCACAGGGCAATCAAATTAAACTTAAGATTAAGAAACTTACTCAAAACTTCACAACTACATGGAAACTGAACAACCTGATCCTAAATGACTACTGGGTAAACAACAAAATTAAGGCAGAAATAAAGATGTTCTTTGAAATCAATGAGAATAAAAACAACATACCAGAATCTCTGGGACACAGCTAAACCAGTGTCAAGAGGAAAATTTATAGCACTAAATGCCCACAGGAGAAATCAGGAAAGATCTAAAATCAACGCCCTAACATCACAATTAAAAGAACTAGAGAATTAAGAACAAACAAATTCCAAAGCTATCAGAAAACAAAAAATAAATAAGAGCAAAACTGAAGGAGACAGAAACATGAAGAACTTTTCAAAAAAATCAATAAATCCACGAGGTGTTTTTATGAAAAGATTAACAAAATAGGTAGACCACTAGCCAGACTAATAAAAAAGGAGAGAAGAAACAAACAGACAGAATAAAAAATAGCAAAGGAGATGTCATTACTGATCCCACAAAAATACAAACTACCATCAGAGAATGCTATAAACACCTCTACACAAATAAACTAGAAAATCTAGAACAAATGAATAAATTCCCAGACACATACACCCTCCCAAGACTAAACCAGAAAAAAGTCAAATCCCTGAATAGACCAATAACAAGTTCTGAAATTGAGACAGTAATAAGTAGCCTATCAACCCAAAAAAGCCCAGGACCAGATGGATTCACAACTCAATGCCACCAGAGGTACAAAGAAGAGCTAGTAACGTTCTTTCTGAAACTATAAAAAAATGGAGGGAGTCCTTCCTAATTCATTTTATGAGGCCTGCATCATCCCGATACCAAAACCTGGCAGAGACACAATAAAAAAAAGAAAATTTCAGGCCAACATCCCTGATGAACATCGACACAAAGATCCTTAATAAATTACTGGCAAACCAAATCCAGCAGCACATCAAAAAGCCTATCCACCATGGTCAAGTTGGCTTTATCACTGGGATGCAAGGCTGGCTCAACATACACAAATCAGTAAATATAATCCATCACATAAACAGAACAAGCGACAAAAACACATGATTATCTCAATAGATGCAGAAAAGGCCTTTGATAAAATTCAGCGCCCCTTCATGCTAAATACTCTCAATATAGTAAGTATTGATGGAAAATATCTCAAATTAATAAGAACTATTTATGACAAATCCACAGCCAATATCATACTGAAAGGGCAAAATTTCAAAGGGAAGTATTCCCTTTGAAATCTGGCACTACATGAGGATGCCCTCTCTCACCACTCCTATTCAACATAGTATTGGAAGTTCTGTCCAGGGCAATCAGGCAAGGGAAAGAAATAAAGAATATTCAAATGGAAAGAGAGGAATTCAAATAGTCTCTCTTTGCAGATGACATAATTCTATATTTAGAAGACCCCATCATCTCAGCCCAAAATCCCCTTAAGCTGATAAGCAAATTCAGCAGAGTCTCAGGATACAAAATCAATGTGCAAAAATTACAAGCATTCCTATATACCAATAATCAACAGAGAGTCAAATCATGAGTAAAATCCCATTCAAAATTGCTACAAACAGAATAAAATACCTAGGAATGCAACTTACAAGGGACGAGAAGAACCTCTTCAAGGAGAACTACAAATCTCTGCTGAAGGAAATAAGAGAGGACACAAACAGATAAAAAAAATATTCCATGCACATGGATAAGAGGAATCAATATTGTGAAAATGTGCATACTATGGAAAGTAATTTATAGATTCAATGCTATCCCCATCAAGTTACCACTGACTTTCTTCACAGAATTAGAAAAAAATATGTTTAAATTTCAAAGGGAACCAAAAGGAGCCCATATAGCCAAGACAATCCTAAGCAAAAAGAACAAAGCTAGAGGCATCATGCTGCCTGACTTCAAAGTATACTACAAGACTACAGTAACCAAAACAGCATGGTACTGGTGCCAAAACAGATATATAGAGCAATGGAACAGAACAGAGGCCTCAGAAATAACACCACACATCTACAACCATCTGATCTTTGACAAACCTGACAAAAACAAGCAATGGGGAAAGGATTACCTATTTAATAAATGATGCTGGGAAAACTGGCTAGCCATATGCAGAAAATTGAAACTGGATCCCTTCCTTACAGCTTATACAAAAATTAATTCACGATGGATTAAAGACTTAAATGTAAAACCTAAAACCATAAAAACCCTAGAAGAAAACATAGGCATGGGCAAAAACTTCATGATTCAAACACCAAAAGCAATGGCAACAAAAGCCAAAATTGACAAATGGGATCTAATTAAACTAAAGAGCTTTTGCACAGCAAAAGAAGCTATCATCAGAGTGAATAGGCAACCTACACAATCGGGGAAAATTTTTGCAATCTATCCTACAAAGGGCTGATATCCAGAATCTACAAAGAACTTCAACGAATTTACAAGAAAAAAACCATCAAAAAGTGAGTGAAGGATATGAACAGACACTTTTCAAAAGAAGACATTTATGCAACCAACAAACATGTGAAAAAAGCTCACCATCACTGGTCATTAGAGAAATGCAAATCAAAATCATAATGGGATACCATCTCACACCAGTTAGAATGGTGATCATTCAAAAGTCAGGAAACAACAGATGCTGGAGAGGATGTGGAGAAACAGGAGACTTTTACACTGTTGGTGGGAGTATAAATTAGTTCAACCATTATGGAAGACAGTGTAGTGATTCCTCAATGATGTAGAACCAAACCAGAAATACCACTTGACCCAGCAATCCCATTACTGGGTATATACCCAAAGGATTATAAATCATTTTATTATAAAGACACACACACATATGTTAATTGCAGCACTGTTCACAATTGGAACCAAGCCAAATGCCCATCTAATGATAGACTGGATAAAGAAAATGTGGCACATATACATCCTGGTATACTATGCAGCCATAAAAAGGATCAGTTCATGTCCTTTGCAGAGACATGGATGAAGCTGAAAACCATCATTCTCAGCAAACTAACACAGGAACAGAAAACCAAATACCGCATGTTCTCACTCATAAATGGAAGTTGAACAATAAGAACACATGAACACAAGGAGGGAAACATCACACATCAGGGCCTGTTGAGAGGTGAGGCGCCAGGGAAGGGACAGCATTAGGAGAAATGCCTAATATAGATGACAGGTTGCTGGGTGCAGCAAATCACCATGGTACATGTACACGTATGTAACAAACCTACACGTTCTGCACATGTATCCCAGAACTTAAAGTATAATAATAATAAAAAAGAACTGAAGAGTAGTAATATATACCAAGATAAATCATCATTATTTTGTTTCTACAATGCATAAAACATATTTCCTAATACATCTGTATAACATGATCTCCTGGGTATAGCACTGCCAATTTGGAAATGTTTAATCCATGTGGCCAATACATTCAATAGGCTTTTCAATTTTTCATTTTAAATTTATTCATTTGGCAAGTATTTCTTGGAGGCCTACTATGTTACAGGCACTGGCAATGAATCCAGATGGGAAGAAAATATGCAATATTAAACTAATCATCACAAAAATAAATGCACAAATACAAATTGTAATAGTTTCAATAAAGGAAAAGCATGTTTTATTAAGAAAACATTAAAGAGAAACAAGATTTGGCTGGGCCAGAAATAGATAACACCTCACTGAAGGTTTGGAGTCTACTGTGCCGGGGGACTGAGGAGAGGAGGCTGCAGCCTAGAGCTAGGAGATGAAGGGGTGCCTGCCTCCCTGCTGGGGTTCACCACAGTAGAGGAGCCAAGGCAGTTGCAGGAGGCACCAGGGTCCCTGCTGAGGACTGTGTGCACTGTTGCACTAGAGTTGGTTTGGGGTCAGGTATGGAAGCTAAATGATGAGAACACATGGACTCACAGAGGGGAATAACACAAACTGAGGCCTGTCAGAGGGTGGACAGTGGGAGAAGGGGGAGGATCAGGAAAAAGAACTAATGGGTACTAGGCTTAATACCTTGTGATGAAATAATCTGTACAACAGACCCTGACGACCCAAGTTTACCTGTGTAACAAAACTGCACATGTATCCCTGAACTAAAAATAAAAGTTGAAAATTAAAAAAAAAAAAAAAGCTGAATGAGGAATATTTAAGCAGAGATTTGAAGATAGGAGATGCCAGGCAAAGGTTTTGGGAGGAGCTTTCTAGGCAAGGGGGGATTGTGTGTGAATTCCTGATGTCAAAGAGCTCTGAGTCTTCAAGGGATGAACTCATCAGTGACACTGGAACAAAATAAAGGAAGCTTGGGAAGGGACTGGAGAGGCAGGGAGAGGCCCAAGCCTGGTAGGTCATATCACGACTGTGCAATGGAAAGGTATTTGAAGGGTTTTATGGAGGAGAGTGACAGAATTTAAATTGCATCTAGAAAAGATCTTCTATCCTGACACTCAGAGCTGGATTTTTTTTCATTCTGCCTCCCCTACCTCTGTTGCAAACTGGGAAGTATGAATTTTATTTAATGAATAGCCCTAAGCATCTAGAAGCGAGTTTAACCCAAAGCTGTATATTTATGGACAAACTGAAGAAGTTTAACATTTTCCTGAGTCTTCCCAGATGTTATCTAAACTTATTTCCCAAAAAGAAGTAGTAATCTTTGCTCCCTTACTTGGATTTGCCTATATAAGGAATAAGTGCCATTCTTCTCAACATGGATAAATGGTCAAGCAAGAGAGAAAAGATTATTTACAAGTAGTATCAGATAAGAACTGTGCTATTTCAAGAGAAGAAATTGAGTGAAAGCTGTGGGTATTGAAATGGGCATTTAGAAGCTGTCTTGTGGGTAATCAGTTGAGCTCAGGTGTTCAAGAACAGCCTGGGCAACATGGTGAAATCCCATCTCTACAAAAAATAGAAAAAAAAAAAAAAAAAAAACTAGCAAGGTGTGATGGCATGCACCTGTAAGTCCCAGCTAGTTGGGAGGCTGAGGTGGAAGAATTACGTGAGCCCAGGGGTCTGGCCTGGACAACAGAGTGAAATCCTGTGTCTTTACCTCTCTCTATATATATATATATATGTGTGTGTGTGTGTGTGTGTGTGTGTGTGTGTGTGTGTGTGTTGTATTGTAAACATTAATTGAAAAAGCAAGTGAAACTGGTTGTCATTTATTTGCATTAACATTAGTTAAAACGATGCTCTTGGCTGGGTGCAGTGGCTCACGCCTGTAATCCCAGCATTTTGGGAGGCTGAGGCAGGCAGATCATGAAGCCAGGAGTTCAAGACCACCCTGGCCAATATGGTGAAACCTTGTCTCTACTAAAAACATAAAAAGAATAGCCAGGAGGCTGAGGCAGGAGAATCGCTTGAACCCAGGAGGCGGAAGTTGCAATGAGTCGAGATCGTGCTGCTGCACTCTAGCCTGGGTGACAGAGCGAGACTCTGTCTCAAAACAAACCCACAAACAAATAAAACCAGAATGCTCTTGACCAATAAGGAATCGAAAATCTCAGTGGCTTAACATATTAGTTTCTCTACTCAATCAAGAACAAAATGTGATTTCTGATCAGAAGACTTTCCTCCAAATAGTAATTCAGATATGGTTTTCTTCCAGTTTATTGCTCTACCACTTGGATAGTCTAGCTTCCAAGTTCTCCATGCTCATGTATAATGTATCTAACTTCTGAAACTATATGGTGCCATATGGCATATGTGTTTGAAAATTCTGCAATGCAAAGCAAATAACATGACAGCAGAGAGACCCAGATTTATGGAGAAAAATGAATGGCAAAAAGCAAAACAAAACAAGAAATTTTTAATATGCTTTTATGTATTAAATAATGTTGTCCTCATTGAATAAAATAGTGTTACAAATTGCCTTTCCCCTGCTTTAACCCCTAGCTTTTCTCATAAAATCAGTCCTCTTCATTTAACATGCATTCGTGTAATTGGAATATTTTACTAATATGATAAAAAAATCTCTTAGTTAATTTACTAAGTGGCTTCTAGAAGAAAATTTAGATTTCATGGAAATCGTGTGTATTTATAACTAATTATGAGAAAAATCCCAAACATTAAAAGAAGAAAAAAAAATTTTAATGCAGTGAAAAGGGACAATTAGGCCTTATTGGCTAATGAGTTATTTGAATAAACATCCTGGCTAGGAAGTTACATATAATTAATGTTTTCTACCTTTTTTTGAAATTATTCTTATTGAATAGTACAAAAGAAAGTTCCACCATATTATTCTAGTTTTCAGTTATACATAAAAGAGCATTTAAACAGAAACAAACATCACTTTGATTACGGTACAGAATATTAATTGGAAGGAGGCAAGAGTCTGAATAAACTGATAAGAAACCTGTGGCATTTCCCTAAATATTAGAGACTTTGGATCATTTATCAGCATTTGTGAAGATGAGGAAAGCTGATGGGTTAATGCTGCTGAACATTTTAGGTGTAAAATTGACAGAGCTCCATGGCAGATTACACAGGGAAGACGCAGGAGAGCAGAGCGATATCAAAGATAATTACTCAGTGTCTAGCATAAGCAACTCAGTGAATGAATATTCAATTAACCAAAAGGGGGAAATTAGAAGACAAATAGATATGGAAGAAAGATCAGGAGTTCAGTTTGGGGCATACTGAATTTGAGATACCTTTATGTTACCCAGTTGGAGAAGTCAAGAAGACTGTTGTAGATATGGGCTGGAGCTCTGAAGATCTGAGTCATCTGGAGATAGGAATATTGGCATTCCTTGGCATATAGTGTTTCATGTTATGATACTATATGAATAAAGCTAAGAAATGAGTGGATAAGTCCAGTTAAGGACCTCAATATGTAGGAGTTATATTAAGAACTGGAGCCAGCAAAGTTGACTGAGATGCAGTCAGAAAAGCAGGAGGAATTGGCAATCTCATGTTCATTTCAGCATTATTGACAGTAGCCAAGATAAGGAAGAAAGCTAAGTTGTTCATCAAAGGATAAGGGATAAAGAAAATGTGGCATATATACACAATCGAATACTATTCAGCCTTTATAAAGAAAGAAATACTGTCATTTACAACATGAATAAATCTGAAGGACATTATGCTAAATTAAGCCAGATATAGAAAGGCAGTAACTGCAAGATCTCATTTATAAGTGGAATCTAAAAAGAGTAAAATTCATAAAAGAAAGGAGAACAATAGTTCCCAAAGACTAGGAATGCAGGCAGTATGGGGAAAGGGGAGAGGTTGGTCAAAGGGTACAAAGTTTCTCTTAGACAGGAAAGAGAAGTTTTAGTGATTTATTCCAGAGAATGATTACCATAGTAATAATGCATTGTATATTTCAAAATTTGCTAAAATGTTAAACATTCTTACTCCCAAAATAAATAGCTTAGGTGATAGATGTGTTAATTAGCTTGATCCTATCTATCTATCTATCTGCCACATTGCAACCCATAAATGCATGCCATTATTATTTGTCAATAAAAATAGAATAAAAAGAACATCAAATGTGGTTTGGCAAAAGTCAAAGTTCCAATTAAGAGACTGTTTTAAAAATGGAAAATAATGCCAGAAGTTCTTATGAGAAAAAGACAGAAAATTGTATCCATTCATTTAACAAACATTTATAGAGTGTTTGCCAATACAAGGCATATCCTGGTACTAGATCTATAGAAAGAAACTAAAAGTCTTTGCCCCCATGGACTTATACTGGACTTAGAAATGTGGCAATGGTTAAAGACCTTAGAAGAATCAGAATGGGCAAAGTAGTAGGTACGGACACCATCTGGAAATGAGTTGAAATGGAAAGAAGCAAGCAGAGATGACATGTTTAGACCACTATTTTGAGAGAGTTTGCTTTGAGGCAGACAGTGATGGAGCAGTAGCCAGAGTGAGAAGTAAATTTAAATGAATATTTTTAAAATATGGAGGATGCTCCAACATGTTTGAATGCTTATAGGAAAGAATTATTGAAAAGAGAGAGATAAAGGAAACGATGTGAAAAGCCAAGGAACAAAGTCCCTGAGAAGAAAGGATATTATTATGGGATCATGTCGTATATTACTTCCTTTAAAAGCAACTAAAAATTTGCTCCCAAAGTGATGATGATAAAAAGTGGAAGAGGAAGAAGAAAAGAAAGAGGAAGAGGAGGAGGAAGAATAGAAGAAATAAGAACAACAAAAACATAACTATTTAATACAACCATCAACATTCATTAAACATCTGCTGTCCTAAGCATTAGGCAAAGTTCTTGGCACACATTTCTCTCATTTAATCATCATGATGGCCATATGAGATGCCATTATTTTCCCCATTTTACAAGAGAGGAAAATGAGGCACACCTAGGTATCTTGTTTATGTAATCATCCAGCCTGTAGGCGGTGAGTCAGACTTTCAAAGTGCCAGTGTTTCTGTCTTCAGAGCTTAGGCTCTGAACTATTTCAAGACAGTTTTCTATTTTGCCATCTTTCCATGGATGTTAACAGACTTAAAATTAAATTTTTTTTTTTTTAATTTCATGAGTTTGGGAGTAGGAGGGAAAGAAAAGACACATGTATTTGTTTCAACATCTTATTTCATACTCCACATATTTGTTTTACCCACAAAAAATATATGTACGTATATGATCAGCCCTAAATATCCATGGGAGATTGGTTCCAGGTCCATATTAGATAAGATAGCAAGACCCATTGATGCTCAAGTCCCTCAAGTCAGTCCTATGTATCCATGGGTTCGTCATCCCTTGAAATTTCCTCCAAGATTGGTTGAATCCAAGATGCTGAAAATTCTCTCCTTTAATCATCATGCTAGCCATATGAGGTGCCATTATTCGCCCCATTTTACAAGAGAAAAAAATGAGGCACATCAAGGTATTGTGTTTATGCAATCATCCAACCAGTATGTGATGAGTCAGGCTTTGAAAGTGCCAGAGTTTGTCTTCAGGGTCTCCATATCCATGGGTATGAAAGGTTTTGGTATGCGTGTATTTTTACACCAATGTTTTGAAAGAAAGGGCATACAGTAAAGGGCAAACACATAACTAAAGCAAATGGGTAAATGACAACCCGCATATATATTACATATATATGTCCTTATGTTATATATGTATTTTTATTTCACATAGCAGTGCCTATTTAAGTAATTCATTTCCTTACTCAGGTAAATTTTCGGTAATGCCTTTATTTTTCTCTGGGCTTTTACTTTTCAAACTTCTACTTAACACATTGACTACAGACAACAAAAAAGGAATATCACTAATATAGGTATATGCTAAATAAAATTAGGTTTTCAATATTTTTAAAAAACTAAAACTAAAGGTAATTTTTAAAAACTTAAAATGTATCTGTTATACGTGAGATGTCTTTCAGACATAATAAATTATACTATCTTCAAATGTTATTTTTTGGTCTATTTTATAAATGAAAGTACATTTAGAAATTTAAATATATAACAGTAAAGAGATTATTAAAATCTAATTTGGGCTTTGTAGTTTGAAACTTCAGGGAAAAGGTAAATAATCTTCATCTTAATAAAATACTATGTAATACTACATTTTAAAACTACTGAAAGAGTATAATTAGATTATCTGTGACACAAAGAAAAGTGCTTGAGGTGACAGTTATACCGTTTGCTCTGATGTAACTATGATGCATTGTATGTTTATATAAAAATACCTCATGTATATGTTTAGGGATAAATATATAAACCTACTATGTACTCATAAAAATAAATAGTCCATGTAAATTTATTTTTTCTGTACTCATGACACAATATTTTTAGTAAATAATAAAAAATTTAAAAAGAAATTATATATTTTAAAAATTGTGTATTTTATATTAGCTTTATATATTTTTGAGTGGTAGTCAGTCAGATTTCTGACCTACAGAACCGTGAGACAGTAAATGGGTATTAAGTTACTACATTTATGATAATTTGTTACATAAATTCCTAACTGCTTCCTATTTGGTCAACATGAAACTGTGTTGTACTTAAAAGTCTACAATCCATTTGTCAGTATAAGTGAAGGTTGGTTCTAAAACACATCTTTGTTTATATAACAAAGTTTATATAACTTCACTTCATTGAATCCCCATTACTCTAAAAAAAAAAAAAAAGCCTCCACTTTTAAAATTTCTAATATGACATCAAAATATATTATCAGGTTAAGATCAAAGATTGTGTAAATGGTAGACATAGAACGAAGTCATAGCTTATCGTAAGGTGTCATTGGACAAGGTACATAAAATTCTGATCTTAAGAATCTTTGTCAGTTTAGAAGCCAGCTCACAAATTGGTGGATTTTGGGGTAACTCTGGTCAAGGGTCTGTTTCCTTTGGTAAGCAAAGTATTTTAGTATATTTAAAAAATTACAATGCCACACATTTTACAGTTTACCACGATCCACACCATTTCCCTCCTGTCTCAACTTCTCATCACATCCCCATTACTATCTGACGCTTGAAATCTAAACAGGAAAGGTTCCCTTGTCCCACTAGCAGGGCGTGTGATGGGGGTGTGGCTCGCTTCTTCAGTCCTGCGCTGCTCAAACCTCTAGGGGAACACACAGATTGGAGGGCTGTGGGGCTCTGACCCCATGGCAGTGTTTAGGGGTGAATGTTTACAGCTGAAGCCCCAATGGGCATGTGTTACAGGGTGCTCTTTTAGTTTAACCGTCCATAGGTGGCTTGTGTTCCTCAGCTCAATTAGACCCTTCCTTATCACAGAGGGCTCTCTGTACAAAACAAAAATGCCTGTCTTCACCTAGGTCTCCGGTCACAGGCCCGGGGTGGAGCCCTAGCTAGGGACCATCCCCTTCCCACTTCTGTGTCATTTAAAGGAACCATGCCCTTCCCTTCCCAGCGTTTTCATTACTTATCAAAATCATTGCTTCAAGAACTTCAAACAAAATTAAGTAGGATTGAGAAAGAATTTGAAATTTAAAGGACTCAAGAAGGAGACATGAGGCTGAGGTAAAATAGCCAGAGCACAAGGACAAAAGCAGGTTGACAGCAGTTCTAAAGAACTATATAACATTCCCGGTGATTAGTTGTGAAGTTGAAATATACTTTTCTATATTAACAACAGTAAAAACAATTTTCTATCAACCATGCTAGAGAAAAATTGGACCTATCTTTCTATTCTATTTAAAAAGATAAAATTGTTGAAATATAATCAGAAGTGATCAAAGAACATACAAAGATAAAATGTAGGGAAAATATTATTTCTGTACTTAAGTTGGTTCTCATATAATGCCTATATAATTCTTCAGGACGGTTGGCCCTCAGTTTTGCTTAGAATCAGAGATAGGAAATGTTTCCTATGGACAGAACAAACCTAAAGAGCATTGAAAGTCTCTGTGGAAAAAAAAAAAAAAAAAACCTGTCTATAATGATACCAACATTTGAACTCGTGAGTGTACTTCCCTTTGTGGTTTGGCCATTTTTTTGCCCTTAACCTTTATCCAAGAGAACACCATGAGTATCAATGCTGGCAGCTGATTCATTTGTTTAGTAATGAAAATGTCTTTTAGGAGAAACTGTCAGGTAGTCAAAGTATAACGTGCAGTTACAGCTCTTAATTCTAAATGTCTTGGAAAATAATATTGTTAAACATTCTTTTAAATCTGCAAGTCTCATTAGTACTTCATTAAATCTCTGAAATAAGGTGAAAGGGTATGTGTGCTAGTAAGGAAAGAGAAGAAAAAAATATGCTTTACAAGGAATAGCAGTAGATTGAAAAAATAATTACATGAAAATTTAATTAGTTGGAACCCAATTGCAAACAAAAAAAATGATTAAGTTTAGTTAATTTTTCTATTAATAAAGCAAAGTCATTTCTTGGATTAGATTAATTACTGATGAAGAAAAATATTTAAATTTTCATTATCCTGAGCCTCATGACAGAACACAGAGCTCATACTCTATGTTTTTACCAATTTGAAAAATAAAGGAGTTATCTATGGCCTACAGCTGTCTCATTCCTTGAGAGAACCACATGAGAGCAGGGCTCTACAAAAGTCTGTTACTTCAGGGAAAAGTCCTGACTTTACAAACATAATAATATTTCTATCCTTCTGTCATCTGCAAATGTAACCCAAGAATATTTTAACTATTAAATTTTAAATACATCTGATTACAATTTACCAAATTTACTGATGTAAACAATCCAACAAAGTAGGATATTCTTACCTTAACCAATAGCATGAAAACAATCACAGCTGCAGTACAAATACAGAACTCTTAGGAAAAACAATAAATTGTGAAAACCTATATAGCAATCACTTTTCACTCTTATTTACTAGAGATAATAATTTGTCAATGTTTCAGCTGCTTTTCAATGATTTTATCCTGCTGTTAACATAATACAGCTCTCTTAGACTAAATATTATTACTAAATTATTACCATTCACTTATGATTAGCCTATTTTTCTAGACATTTTCATTCAACCAGACCAAACAACTTCCCCAAACAATTTTGAAACAAGTGTCACATGCCTATATCCAACTAGCTAAGATTCTTATGTAGGCTTAAATTGATTTAGCCTGGGGTAAAACAAGACTTCGATTAAAGGTAAGTTTTGGAACACTGTTTAACAAAGAAAACAAAATGATTCTGTGTATTCATTCAGTCATTCATCCATCAAAAGCGAAAAATTCTATATAAGTTTTTGGGAGATGTGCCTGTTAGTATTATTAAGAATTGAGGATGGACTATTAGGAGGGGAAGATGACCCCAAAACCAGTCATTTTAATCACAATGACATAAATAAAGGCCATGCTCCCACAAATGACTTATGACAGCTTAGATGATAAAAACTCTTTGTCAGATGCTAGCATTGATGGGCTACTCCTGTCCCAGGAGCACATGCTGCTCTCAATCATTTATAAGGTCTATTAAAATAGAACTCAAGAGGGAAGGGCACAATCCTGTGCTCCAGAACACGGCTATCCCCAGGAAGCCAAACTGGCCAAAAAGGTGCTCCCCACTCATCAGTCTTCCTGTCCTTTTTGCCTATATAGTAAGAAAACTTTTACGGAATAGGCTGGGGAATTGCTCTTACTATGAGTGTAAGAAGGGTTTTTAGTGGAGGTATTATTATAACAAAAAGAGGAAAAAACTAATTTCAAAAAAAGATGGCCTAACTTCTGCTAGCTTGTAAAAGGGAAGTATTTCATCATAGAGGTCTTAGATGTTCTTTAAAATATTTTTAAGGATTTTTTTTTTAATTTAAAAAGGCAAGGTTCACTGGACCAAAACTTTATGAGAAATATTTAGACAATGTGCTAAATTTCCCTGAATAATAAGGTAAAACTATGACTCTGGGGATAGGAGGAGGTCAGAAAGAGGGGAAATAAGTACTTGATATTAAAATAAAGTAAACTTATGGAGAAGTCTTGTGAGGTCACGGAGAGCTCTTACTGGAATAGCTAGTAGAAAATTACTTTTCTATAACCAGCAGGAGCCATAAAAGTATAAGAATTGTAGTGTTGAATATTCAAATTTAGGTGTCATTTTTGCTCTTTTTCATCATGTCTTACTCCCAAACCTTCCAGAACAGTATTAAATTCATAGTGTTGCATTAATGAGGTTAGAGAATAAAAGAAGGGGAGGTAGTGACAGGGCAGTAGCCACAGGAATTGAAGCAACGAGCCAGAGAGAGGGGTAGCTAAAGAAGTATCAGTAGATAATGAGCCTTTGGGAAATCCTTGCAAGAAAACTGGGCATGAACCATTTTATATAGCAATTAATGTAAAACGTATCCCCAGGAGGCTGGAATATCCAAGGATATGTAGACAGTATCGATATAGGTTACTACAGCAATTACTGAATTCCATTATTTCCTATGTCTTAGTTCTTTCTTGAGAAATACAAACTTAGCTTTGTTTTGGAAGAGTTGTGCATTTTTGTGAGAAGCCTGCACATGAGTGATCCTAGCAACTATCTTGGTTGGGACATTCATCAAGGAAGATTGTAGTGGTGCTGAAGTATATTGTTATCACGAATCATGTGGAAGACATTAAAATTAAATATTTAGTTGTATAGTTATCACTATTAGCGGCTAAACAAGATTTTTCAAAAACAAAAGATTCATTAATAAACAAATATATCTACTTTCCACACTCACTGGTTGCTTCTTATCCAATTTTCAAAAATCAGTTTTAAGGTTGAGATGTATTTTTCATTTCATCTGAAACTAATGAACTTCAAATGAACATTTCTTCAAAGTGGTAATATATGGTATAGAGAACATATGTTATTTGAATCATTACAATGAAGAATCAATTATAATATAAAACTTGAAATTCCAGTGTGTTTTACATTTATGTCAATCCAGCTTTTCCCTTTATGAACTTCAGAGATATGGATCATTTAATACTTCAAACTACTCTCACTGATAAAATGTTAACACAAAGTAGAAGGGAGTATCTAGTTATGTCTTTGCAACACTAAAATAATTTTGAAAACAAGAGCTATCAAGCCTGGAAGGGAGCATTTTAAAAAGTCAGTTCCTCTATACATTTCTAGTTATTAACTGTCCAATACTCTGAGAAGCTCTCTTAAAATTTAATTGAAACTTATAAAAAGGACAAAAAATGATGGGCAATATGTCTTTTCAGTGTTACATGAGGACATTATTTAACAAACCCATGCCGGAATTACTTGCCTCTAAGAGAACATACATGTGTTTGACTTTGTCATTTACTATTTATTTATAGCCCTAGCCCCAGACACAGTGAAGTTGCTTATTAATTTACAGATTTCTGTCCAGTAGATAACATATCCCCAAAGTTTATGGTTTTATTGCCTTGAAAGCCACTTTGTGTGTATCTAAACTAGCAATCTTATTCTAATATTTTTAAAGCCTTTACAAATGGACTATCTAAATCTCTCTTTCCCAAATGCACTTGGAATCACATTTATCTTATCTATCTCTATCTAATTAAACATTTGAATGAAATAGCCATCATCTTATATTTGTATGAGACTCGTGTGTGTGAGTGTGTATGTGTGTGTGTGTGTGTATATATATATATGGGAATGGAATATATATGGAAATATATACACATATATGGGAATTGAATATATGTATATATACATATTCGGGAATGGAAAATATATGTAATATATATGATGTATATCCATATATATTACACTTTTTTGGAAATATTTTTTAAATGTATTAAAACTTTTTGAAAATTGTACTTTGTCATTCCCATACGTTATTATAAATAAAATAGACTTATTTAAGCAAATGTGCCTCAAATCATTTTTGTTTGTTCTGCTCTGTTCATCCTAGTGAAGTCTGAAAAACACGTGGAAAAGAAAGAAGACCATAACTTCTCATTCCTTTCAGAATTGGTTTTAACCTTCAAAATATGTATCCCATGATGATAGATACACAGTAACGGGCATTGTCACATTTTGTGCACTAAATTTAGGCTGTTTAAAAATAGTCTATGGATTTCCTGAAGAATTTTTGACAAAAAAGATATCACTTCTATGGTGAAACCATCCTTGGGAACATATAGGAAGTAATCTGTGTACTATTGTTTCAAATTTATAAGTTAAAGCAAACTGTATGGGATAGTGCCTCAGTGTTCAGAACATTAGAGATATCAGGTATCTAGTGAATAAACCAGACATTATGGAAGAAATTACACAAATAAAATTAAAAGTACAAAATGTGTAAGGAGAAATACATCCTACAATAGTGGAAGAACTAAGCACTGAGAAAAAGCAACTGAGATCTAAAGGAAGAGTAGAAAATAAAAATTAAAAACAATAAATATATAGAATTCCTTATATTTTTTATTTATAAAAGATAAATAAAAAACAGCATCAACTTTGCAGTCATTAGAAATAATTTTAGCTAAAAGTAAAAAACAAAAAACAAAAAAATATGATCAACCTAATAGTAGCAAATTAAATAATAGTTTTTTGTTTTGGTTTTTGTTTTTTTAACACAAAAAGATATTTGGAGATAGAAATCCAGTGATGCCTTCAGAAATATAGGATCGTTCTCTTTCTCCTCCACTATCAATATTTTCTTGATTTTTATAGTCTGTCCTGTTGCCTCATGGTCACAAGACAGCTGCTGCTGCACTTTGAAACATCAATGTTCCAAGTAGAAAGAAGAAAGGTTAAAGGGTTATGCTAGCCAGCTGACCAGTTACATTCTGTTAGTCAGATGTGGGTCACATGTCCACTCCAGTCCAATCACTGGCCCAGGAGAATGAGCTTACCATGCCTAGTTTGGATCAATCATAATCATTTCCTGAACTACTTTTCTTAAGCTCAAGGGATAACTGCCAGTACCTTAAAAAATCAGGGTTGAGGTAGTAAAGAAAATTGGACCTGGTATGACAAGATGATGGGAAGATTACCATTGGTGCCAGCTATAAACGTCCTTCAGATATTGAATTTATAATTTAATAAGAAAGAAGAATTGAAATCTTATGTAGGTGCCTTTCAAATTAATTCAATCTACTAGGTAGGTACACTTTCTTTAGAAGCATAAACATGAACTGTTTTGTTGTCATTTTACTATAAAAACATATAACACCACCTGTCAACACCCCCCCCTTTTTTTTTTAGAATAACAGTTGATATTTTTAGGATTTTAGACTAAATCAACATGTGTCTTTTTATCCTTCTGCCTTCCTGTTCATTTTGAGTATGTTTCTTATGTTTTCAGTATATAAGGAAATCAATTTATAAGAAATTTAAAAAGACATCACAGAAGGGTTTTGCCAACCTTCAGTGATTTTATACAGGACATTTAGTAAACTACAAGCAAGAGGACATGTGAAACAGGCTAATCTGACAATTCTTAGGCATTCATTTGCAGCCATAAATGGTACATAGATAATCTTCCTATTCAAAGTTTTTCAATAAAATTCAAGGGTCAGAAGTTGGAAAGAAAAAAAAAAGATCACAGAAAAGGTGATTTCATATATATGAAAGAAATATGTTTTGTGTATATTAGAAAGGAAAGCAGGCTGGACCTAAGTAAAATAATTTCGTAAAGGGAAAAACGGCTTATAAGTGTAGACTTCTAAAAATAATAAGCCCTGTTAGCATATGCTAGCAAGATACATCATTTTGCCCAAATTTTCACAGGTAGGGTTTTCCACAGGCAGTTCTACAGAGTTGGCCAAATAGTGAAAATGGAAAGAGAAAGGAAGGGAGAGAGAAAAAGAGAAGGATGGAGAGAGGGAAACAGAAAAAGAGAGAGAAAGAGCTCATTTATAACGAACATCTAAGACTACTCAAAAACATTAAGGATAGATTATATATTTTGATGGTAGTTTTACAAATGATGAATAATGATTGTTCACTGTTTATGATATGTATTATGACAGAAGCCATGAACTATTTATCTGTTAACACAGAAGGAATAATAAAGTATGTCAGTGTATTTGTCTGTTCTCACACGGCTAATAAAGATACACCTGAGACTGGGTAATTGATAAAGGAAAGAAGTTTAATTAACTCACAGTTCCACATGGCTGCGGAGACCTCACAATCATGGTGGAAGATGAAGGAAGAGCAAAGGGACTTCTTACATGGCAACAGGCAAGGAAGCTCGTGCCAGGAACTACCATTTATAAAACCCTTAAATCTTGTGAGAGTCATTACCACAAGAACAGTATGAGGGAAACAGCCCCCGCGATTCAATTACCTCCTCCTGGCCCCACCTTGACAACTGGGGATTATAATTCAAGGTGAGATTTGGGTGGGGACACAGCCAAATCATATCAGTGAACATACTTGAAGGAAAACTTCAAATGAAAGGTTGTAGAGATGAAGAAATAATGAAGTTTTTGAAACTTAAACTGACAGCAAAAGATTATGTAAAATTCTATTGTTTTACTCTGGATTAACCAAACTTGTAAAGGGAGAAACTAGAAGCTGTCATGCAAATATATGCATATGGTGACAATTGTGGCTGTTAGCGGCAAATACTGAGGATGAGCATTTTTTAACCAGGTAGTTGAAAGTTTGAATAATGAGTACAATAACAAACTTGTTGGAGAAACAAGTAAAAAATATCAATTGCCTTAATTCTTCAAGCAGTAGATATTTATGTATTCTAACTCCAATGTTGTAGGCAGAAAATCCAAAGAGAAAAAATTTCACTATTTAATGTAAATGTGGGCAGATAGGTTCTCATTTCACAATGGCTTCATGCACTATGAGGTATAAACTACTAATGTTCTCACCAGTGATTTTCATGCCCATCAAACTGAGTTTCAATTTCTTAGTCATCAAATCCTAACTGTCCTTGCCTACCAGGTTCCAAAGTGTGTTTCTAAAATACTAATCCTGCTCTTTAAAAAAGTGTTTCTTAGTAAAATACATGTAAGAAACCCTACCTATTGTAGTATCTTCTTAGACAATAGTCATTCACATTAACATATTAATGAGTTTGATAATTCTAAAACCCTGTTTAAATGTTCAATTGTTTCACTTTTAAATTTATTTACACCTAGAGTACCATCTAGTATGACCCGTTAGCACCTAAAGAAACTAATATTCCAGTTCAGGAAATTTTAGTCTTGCCTCAGGACATTTCCAGCATTCTCTTTTACAGCACCTTTCCATAAACATCATCCTCTGGGCCAACCTGGTCTAACCCACAGCCCATAGGCTGCATGCGGCCTGGGACAGCTTTGAATGAGGCCCAACACAAATTTGTATTGGGCCACATTCATATTTTACACAATTCTAATTTGTGTCTGTTTTATAAATTAAAGACATTTACAATATTATGAGAATTTTTTGCGATTTTATTATTTTTTAGCTTATCAGCTATCATTAGCATTACTGTATTTTACGTGTGGCCCAAGACAATTCTTCCAATGTGGACCAGGGAAATCAAAAGATTGGACATCCCTGCATCAAAATGGAGTTTTATATATTCTCCTTGTGTGTCCTAGATTTCTTACCTCTCTTGCTATTGAATTTTATGCTCTTCTCTTTTAAAAAAAATCTCTCCCCAAACTCCTGCCTTGTCTTTCACCCATCTACTTACATCTCACTAGCAAGAAAAATGTTCACAACATCTGATCTAGTAGCCTATGTCCTAATAGTCTATTCTAAAAGTATCTAAAATATAGAAAAGTGCTTTTTAAAAAAAAAAAAAAATTTTGTACTTTAGGTTCTGGGGTACATGTACAGATCATGTAGGACTGTTGCATAGTCACATACATGGCAAGGTGGCTTGCTGCCTCCATCCCCCCGTTACCTCTGTCTGGCATTTCATCCCATGTTATGTCTCCCCAACCTCCACATCCCCTGCTGTCCCTCCCCTATTCCCCCACAACAGATCCCAGAGTGTGATGCTCCCCTCCCTGTGTCCATGTGTTCTCATTCTTCAACACCCGTCTATGAGTGAGAACATTCGATGTTTGATTTCCTGTTCTTGTGTCAGTTTGCTGAGAATGATGGTTTCCAGATTCATCCATGTCCCTGCAAAGAACAAAAACTCATCGTTTTTTATGGCTGCATAGTATTCCATGGTGTATAGGTGCCACATTCTCCTTGTCCAGTCTATCATCGATGGGCATTTGGGTTGGTTCCAGGTCTTTGCTATTGTAAACAGTGCCACGATGAACATACATGTGCATGTGTCTTTATAACAGAACGATTTACAATCCTTTGGGTATATACCCAGTAATGGGATTGGTGGGTCAAATGGAGTTTCTATTTCTAGATCCTTGAGGAATCACCACACTGTCTTCCACAATGGCTGAACTAATTTACACTTCTACCAACAGTGTAAAACTGTTCCTATTTCTTCACATCCTCTCCAGCATCTGTTGTCTCCAGATTTTTTAATGATTGCCATTCTAACTGGAGTGAGATGGTATCTCAATGTGGTTTTGATTTGCATTTCTCTAAGGGCCAGTGATGATGAACATTTTTTCATGTTTGCTGGCCTCATATATGTCTTCCTTCCAAAAGTATTCATATTCTTCACCCACTTTTGAATGGGTTTTTTTTTTTTTATAGGCATAGGCAAGGACTTCATGACTAAAACACCAAAAGTATTGTCAAGAAAAGCCAAAATAGACAAATGGAATCTAATTAAACTCCAGAGCATCTGCACATCAAAAGAAGCAATCATTAGAAAAGTGCTTTCACATGAAAGCATTTTCTATTTGTAACCTATAATAGCAAAACCCAAGGTATAACCTAAACGCTTTATATAAGCGTTTATATAAGGGGCTGGCTCAGCATTTAGGGTATGTAGAATGCTAGAATAAACAACTATTAGGTTTATATATTTTTTAATATAGCACAATTCTTAGTCATTTGTTTATTGAAATAAAGTAATATTAACTTTTATTTGTTCATTTACTTATGAACAGAAATAGAAATTTCTATTTCTTGATATATAGAAATAGAAAGTAACATAAAAAATTATATGCATAATATTTTCTCAAATATATGAAGCAATATAGAAACAGGTGAAAGAGAAACATGCTTCAATGTAAAGTTTTTCTTTGTGTGGTAAAATTTTAGGTATTGTTCTTTTTTAAGCATCTGGACTTCTAAATTAAAAGTTAAAAGACAAAATTAAAAGTCAAAAATTAAAACATTAATTTTATGACTAAAAATCAAAACAAACCAACAAATAGGCATGCATGTATTCTTCAGGGCCAAATTGGTTTCTTTGCTGTCACTAAGACTTCCCTAATCCCCCTAACAGATATCATTGCTTCTGCTTCCCAACTTCCGGACTCTATGGTGTATATCTCTCATGGTACATTTCACAATCAACTATGGACCAGAGATAATTGTATAATTGCCTTACCCTGCATGTACCAAATTACATTCTATTTTGTGTCTGCATCGGTGCTTAACAGAATGTATTTTATAAAGTAAATATTTAAGAAACATTCTTTCAATGAACAGATTATTTTTTGTCCCAAGTATATATTTTGCCTAGTGTTTTTATTTAAAAAGCTTTGTAAAATCAAATGGCATATAATTATATGAATTCAAGTAACTCCTCTAACTGCTTATTTCTATTTGCCCATGATGTTCAAACTACCTGATGTCCTGTGACAAGATTGATATCCTCTAAAGGAGGGTTTCTGGTGGAGGAGTGAGGGAGATTGAAGGAAGATAACTGAAATTGAAGGTAATTAACATGGAAAAAACCACGGAAAAATGCACTTTGAGTAATAACTTTGACCTAATTACTCCTTTTAGGTCATCCTACAGTCATCCTATTAAAGATCAAATGGCAAAGTGCACCTTAACTAACTAAAAAGAAGTGCTACTCTTACTTTTTGTGAGCTATTTGCATTCTTGTATTTTCCACTACAATCATACTATAATGGCTGAAAGTTTAAAAAATTAAAAACTGACAAACCAAGTGCTAGTGAGAATGTGAAATACCTGGAAATCTCATGTATTATTAATGGGAATGTGAAATTGTACAACCATATTGAAAACCAGTTCAGCAGTTTCTTCTTAAACATCAAATTATTCACCAAGTTTATCAGGGTTAAGTGCTCATTATAAATATTTCCTACTTGTTATAATCCATTTCATAAGTGTAAATCACAGCTACTCTTTTCTGTTTTAAATGTTTTAACCTGCATAAATTTCAGCCATTCCAACTTGCAGAGAAGTAACTGATGGCAATACTGTATCAAGAAATGGCAAATACATGATTACATGATCAACTACTACGGAAATAATTGTACACAATCAGCTCACTTTCACCATTTATGATCTTCCATTTATTTTCTTATTTTCTCATATTCTCCTTGAAGAACATCTGATTGGATGTCCTCAATCACCAAAAAGTTGATGAAAATTAACATTAAGAATAAAAGAAGTCTCACTAAGAAATTTAAACAAAGCCAAATTTCACAGGCTAATTAATTTCTAAAAAAACAGAGCTAATAAATGAAGCACAAAATAAAAAAATATAATATATACTCTCAGATATTCCAAGAGGTATCACCTCCATAAATCAGCAACAATACATTATTATGGGGGGAAAATAAGCTATTAGAGTTGTTGAAGAGGATTATTTACACAGATAAAAATAAGTAAATAAACAAACAAAATAGATTGGGCAGTAGACAAAAGACAACTGAAAATCACAAATAGTGAAATGAAAGATTGACCCAAAAGTCTCCCAAAATTCAGGAAAAAAAAAAACACAAATAAATGAAAAGTAGTAGGAAATAGATACAACATATAAAGGACAGCACAGGAAACTGTAAAATATGTCTAATAAAATATATAATATTTATTTGCATTTATATATGCTTATAATGTATGTTTATGCATAAATAGTTATGTGTATGTATATATGCATATAATATACATAAAATTTTGAACTAAATGTATAGAGAGTACAAATACTTTGCAAACATCTAAGGCCCATTTCAAATGACTGTATGTTCTTCCCTTCCTGCTGCTCATCCCCATCTCTCTCATTAACTTGTTTCCTAGTGAAAAGCTTTACCCCTAATAGCTGAATAAAAGTGTAACCAAAGAGCCAAGGAGATCTATTAATGAAAATATCAAAATGCAGGTCTTATTGCAACACCATGGCCCCCAAGGAATTGGTGGATTACACCAAAAGTAATGAAATTATCAACAAATAGAGATTTGGAGTGGTTTTAATTTCATTCCACATCTTTACAGGCATCTTACATCAGAGGAGCACTGAATAACAAATTTGTTAATAATAATCTAAAAACCATGGCCAAGGAGGTGCTATGAAGAAATCCAGAGTCTGGGTAATTTATAAAGAAAAGAGGGAATTCACTTATAATTGACTCACAATTTCATGTGGCTGGGGAAGCCTTAAGAAACTTACAATCATGGTAGAAGACACCTCTTCACAGGGCAGCAGGAGAGAGAATGAGTGTCAGCAAAGGAAATACCAGACACTTAAAAAACCAACAGATCTCATGAAGCTCATTCATTATCACCAAAACAGCATGGGGAAGAACACCCCCACGATTCAATTACCTCCACTTGGTCCTACTCTTGACATGTAGGAATCACAGAGATCACAATTCATGGTGAGATTTGGGTGGGGACACAGAGCCAAACCATATCAAAGGTCATGACATTAAAGGATTTAATAAGTATGAAATTTGCTGATATTGGATGACAGAGCTACCCATCATATAGACTATGCTAAAGTTTGGGGGTAGAGACAAAGGCAGGAATGTTGACAAACATTGTAAAACTAGCCAAAGTCTCTATATTTGCCTCAGTGTTATTTTAACAAAAATTAAAAAAAAAAAATAGTGTGGGAGAGGGGGAGGAATGCTCTTGTAATTTCAGATATTTCCCACTATGTGCTTCTTGTACCTATCCAAGGTTGCTAATTTTAAAAAAATCTACATGTGTACACTCAACTATTATAGTATTCCCTTCCCCAAAGATTTGAGAAGAAGAGAAATATTTCATTACATTGTGATGAATTGTAGAGGCAGTATAGCTGGTAAAGTCAGTGTCATACATGGCGGAAGCACTGTAACATAATCAGAGGATAATACAGCTTGGTGATTAATAACATAGAAAACCCTAGATTTGATTTCCCTTTATTGATTCCCAGAAATGTAACCTTAGACAACAAGTCACAGAATCTCTCTAAGACCCAGGATCCTCATTTGCAAAATGGAAATATTAAGAGGAATTATTTCATAGAACTTTCATGGTTACATTTCAGAATGTAAGCAAGATATTACTCATCTAGTGAGTTCTCAATAAATGTTAACTGATGATGATGATGATGCTGATGATGACGGTGGCAACATAAGCACCTGAGGGGAAGCACCCCCTCAGTTCACTAAATTGTATAGACAAGATACTACAAAGTTTCCAGCTAAGGTTAGAAGTACAGGCCGTCCCCTTGATGATAGAGGGTTAAATTTGCTTTGCTATCACTATAATTTATTTATTTGTCCCATTAACTTGAAAATTCCTAAATATATTAGAGAACAGTTATAGATTGAATTAAACACATGAATTACCCTAATTGAATTAAATGGAATGTTATAATAAGTAGTTTTGTTCTTGGTTGATTATTATAGTTAAAAGTCTTTACTTTGAAAAGTTCCTTTTCATAGTTAATCTGCATGTGGAACCCTTTGGTGTACCATGCAGGTTCCTCCAAAACAGCAAAAGATTTCATGACAGTCAAATGTGTCATGTTGAGAAAAACATGGTCTCCTTAATTAAGGATAAACTCAACTGTATATTTGACGTCTTACAATTCTGATAATCATGAAAATAAGAAGAAGGAATTCATAGCTCTTTATAATTCCCTGACCCTCAAATATTAAATTGAAGGAGGGTACATTTTTATTTTCTAACCCTTTTGTTCAGGATTTCTTGACAAAGTTTAGCTCATGTGAAAAAATGGGTGAAAATCTATCGGCTTTCTTGATAAGGGAAGACAAACGAATGTTTCTCGGACTAGTGGACCAAATTCTAGTCTTAATAGAGGAGAAGAAAAAGGTAAAGTAATGCCCAAATAATGATCACGTATTTGGTATTTAAATCAGTACCGTAAAAGAAACAAAGGGAAAGGGGAAAGCATGGTTTTTATATACTAAGGCAGGGGCATCCGTATCAAGGAAAATTTGAGGTTAAAAGAGAAATTACGTAGGCCTAGCTTGGTGCTCAAGAAGAGCAATCTCGATTGTATAGAAAGCTGTCAATACATGGCAGCTATTATCAACAGTAGTGTTACCTTGTAGTTTTAAATGTCAACAAATTCTTTAATACATCTCCCTTCAAGAAGCAAAGCCCGATTAACCCCTTTTTGTGCGTGGGCTATACTTAATGTATTGTTTTTAATTATGAATAGGAGAAAGTGGAAATTCTGGCTGCAGTTTCAGAGGTGAGGTTATAAATGCAGCTTTGAGCCTTCCTTTGTGTGCCCTCTCTTTGGATCACTCATTCTAGGGAAAGTTAACCGCCCTGTCATAAGCAGCACTGTGGAAAGGCCTGTGAGATCAAGGCTTGAGGCCAGCTGCTAACAGCCAGTGAGGGACTGAGACTGGCCAATAGTCATGGGAGTGCTGCTTCTTAAAAAAGGAACTCCTAGACCGAGATAAGCTTTTTTTTTTTTTTTTTTTTTTTGAGACGGAGTTTCGCTCTTGTTACCCAGGCTGGAGTGCAATGGCGCGATTTCAGCTCACCGCAACCTCCGCCCCCTGGGTTCAGGCAATTCTCCTGCCTCAGCCTCCTGAGTAGCTGGGATTACAGGCATGTGCCACCATGCCCAGCTAATTTTTTGTAGTTTTAGTAGAGACGGGGTTTCACCATGTTGACCAGGATGGTCTCGATCTCTTGACCTCGTGATCCACCCGCCTCGGCCTCCCAAAGTGCTGGGATTACAGGCTTGAGCCACCGCGCCCGGCCGATTTTTTTTTTTTTTTTTTTTTTTTTTTAAACCAGGGTCTCACTCTGTCACACAGGCTGGAGTTCAGTGATGCAATCATGGCCACTGCAGCTGAATTAGTTCATTCTGACATTGCTATAAAGAAACATCTGAGAATGGGTAATTTATAGAGAAAAGAGGTTTAATTGGCTCATGCTTCTATAGGTCGTATAGGAAGCATGATACTGTCATCTGCTTGTCTTTTGGGAAGGCCTCAAGAAATGTACAATCATGGTGGAAGGCAAAGGAGGAGTACAGACTTCACATGGCTGGAGTAAGAGCAGAAAGAGAGGAAGACATAAGGTGCTACATACTTTTAAACAAGCAGAGCTCATGAGAATTCACTCACTAATTCTGATGATGCCAAGCCATTCAAGAGAAACACCTCCACGATCCAGTCACCCTGCACTAGGCCCCATATTGGAGATTACATTTCACACGAGACTTGTGCAGGGACACAGATCCAAACCATATCAGCAGCCTTGACTTTCTGGGCTCAAGCCATCTTCCTACTTCAGCCTCTGGAATAGCTGGGATTACAGGTGTGTGACACTGCACCCAGTCTCCCGTTAAGCATCCTTTAAAAAACACTGATATAAGGGTGGGCACGGTGGCTCACACCTGTAATCCCAGCACTTTGCGAGGCAGAGGTGGGCAGATCACCTGAGCTCAGGAGTATGAGATCAGCCTGACCAATATGATGAAACCCATCTCTGCTAAACATACAAAAATTAGCCAGGTGTGATGGTATATGTCTGCAATCCCAGCTACTCAGGAGGCTGAGACAGGAGAATCACTTGAACCCAGGAAGCAGAGGTTGCAGTGAGCTGAGATCGCACCATTACACTCCAACCTGGGCAACAAGAGTGAAACTGTCTCAAAAAAGAAATTGATAAAAAATAGTTAGATATATCTGGGGGTGAGGGTACATGTAATATTTTGATAAATGTATATAATGTGTGATGATCAAAGAGTGATTGGGATAACCATCACCTAGATTATTTATCCTTTCTCTGTGTTGGGAACATTACAATTCTTCTTTTCTAGCTATTTTGACATATATAATAAATTATTATTAACTGTAATCACCCTACTGTACTACCAAATACTAAAACGTATTTCTTCTACTTAAGCTTCTGGTAATCACCATTCTAGTATCTTCTTCCAGGCTGACATCTTGACTACAACTGCATTAGAGACTCTTAGCCAGAAGCACCCAGTTAAGTCACTCCTGAGTTGTTTTGAGTTACTAAATTCAGAAGGAATTTGTTATGCAGCAATGAATAACTACTATGTGTTACTCTTATTATTATTAGTAGTAGTAGTAAAGAGAATGTGTTTGCCTTTATTGTCCAGTGTACTGATATCTGAGACGATAGTTGAAATTTGATAATCTACAGAATATCAAAATGAAATCTGGGAAGCACAGATATGTAAAAATGGAACACAAATGCTCAAGAAATCCTACTTTCACCTTACAACTAGCAGAATCCCCTCTTATTAAATAGGATGTAGATAGATACAAAAGTCCAGGACTTAAAGTGAGGAGTGAAAAGAACTGATGTATTTTCTTCAGTTCACCAAATTCTGTCTAAATTCTTCCTCTACCAATAACTCTATATTGTTTTGGTGAAGAAAGAAAAGGATTAAAATATTTTAACAAAGAAAAAAAAATAATAGTAAAATGTTTTGAAATGAAATAAAAGTACATGTCACCCAATCTGACCTCCCACACAAATTTTTTTCACAGTATTTATTCCTAGCAATCAAAATATGGCTTAATATTTCTCTTGATAGAAAAATGGCTGATTTTTTTACAGTATGCTAAAATTTAGAAATGCCAGTCGTTATATTTTTGACAGGTTATAATCTTTTCCTCTTGGACATATTTCTGCAATCTGGATCAAAACAGAACAAATCTAGTGTGTAAATTGTTCATATTTCAAAACTTGTTACATGATATCTTTTAATTTTAGCAGAGATGTGTGAAAAGGACACTCAGAAGTACCTGACACACATGTTCCTACGTGAGAAAACAGAAAGTTATAAATGAGTACAGGCATTTTGATATGCAGTGGAGAAGAGCTCAGAATCAAAACTCACAGCTGTAGAACATAGGGTCCTGTTTTTGGCTCCCGTCTTTCAACCCAAATTATACGTAAATAACCAACTTTAAACTGTCCAAAGAATACCTTCTTTCTATTTACTTTCCTCTGAAACTCTGCTATCATATGAAAGATTCATAATGGTAGGCAATAAATTCTGACAGAAAAATAAGTTCTTAAATCCATAACCAATTCTACTTTCAGGTCCTTATGAATAATTATGGACAACTTATATGCTTTTACACTATAATTGCAATAAAAATGATTGAAGTACCCTTAGATATATCAAACAAATTTCTTGAGTTAATGCCTATAAAGGTATTTAAAAATGTTTAATAGGTAACTGACCAGTAAGAAATTTTGCAATTAAACCATTGTATTATTGGATTTGCGTATGATCTTTTTTAAAGAAAAGAAGGCAGCCACTCAGATGATAAGCTTGATTAGTTCACAAAGAACAAAGTCAGTACTAATTTTAGTAAAACCTAATTTTAATCAAGCAACATCATTTTCATTCATCACTTTATGGTTCTAATCACTATCTTCACTTGAATGCCAAACAAAAGTGATAGCTAATTTTTGAAGGTTAATATAGTTATCATACTACATTTATGCCCATTGCTAGAAAACGCTGCAAATTCCTCACAATGAATACATATCATTCCTGGGACTATAACTGGATGTTCTTGGGTATTTTTTGTTTATAAAGCTGACATACATAGTGATCAAAGAGTATATGAAGCCAAGGGAGTATAGAATGTCTTATATGAAGTAATATAAGACAATGATCAGGCATGTTAACACTAATAGCAATGAATGATAACCAATAATCAAAAACACAAATCCTTGTCTCTCATATTCTGAAGTTAGACGTATTATTTCTAAACCATAAACTCACCCTTGGCTGATATGCAGCCACCAACTGATTTACAGTTTCTTTGGTAATAATGTATTTCACATGTGGTTATTCATTTCAGTCATGAATAATATGCTTAATGTCATACATTAAAACTCCATACCTTGAATGGTATCATATCAAACATTCTTTCTATTATGTTATATTGAAATGTGACAAGAAAATAAATTATCCTTTGCTTGGATGATCAAAGAGATTTAAGTTAGGAAAGTCATATCTATATACAACTCCATCTTCAATTTCAGTGTAAGGTGCGATAGTAGTTCCACAACTACAAATGCCACACATACAGAAACACATAGGCATATGCTGCATTCTTGTCCGTTTTATAAATTTCGTTCAATAGTGAACATGAGTTTCTCTCAACACTGTAAGTACCTGTACAAAACTATGTACAAAAAAATATCTACATCCCTTACCTGTGCAAAACTTCTCCTGGGCCCCCATCTGCAGGCTTAGCTCTGTTTTAGAAGTAATTCCAGCACCATACAAGAGGCTTTTAAACATCTAAGAAGTAATACTCTTGGACTCAGAATTATAACACAGGATTTGGTAATTAATAATACCCCTGTATGTATTTGTTAAATAAATAGCTCCTATCAGGTTTACTCTCTTAACTCTTACTTTGTAGTCCAACTCTCACAACTGGGTTTCTGTTTACTTTTTTTTAAAAAAAATCTGCTGTTCAAAGTTACTGATAATCAGATACTGGTCTTATTTACTCTTCTGGAATTGCTGTCTTATTAACCTGCCCAATGACATAATTGTTTTGAGTATAAGCCTCTATCATTTTTCTCAGCGCCCCAAATCCCCAGAGCTTGGCTTTAGTTAAAATTTAGGGTCTAACATATTGCCAATGACTAAAATTTGTCTTTGTGGCTGGCTGCTTGACTTTTCTATTCATCTCCCCTCTTACATTCCTCAGAGGCTTGGTCTGTTTACCTCTCTTGATGTATCACTATCCTGGACTGAACTACTCTATGCCAACCACAGGACAGGACTCGTGGCTGTGGATGATGTCCATGCCTTTAAAACCATGGCTCGAGGAGATTGTTTCCACACTAGGTTCCAAATTGCAGGTCCTATTCTCCAAGATGGTCCATTTTCTCTGCAAGTAGCCCAGGCAAGAAGAATGGTCAATGAGTTATTACTTTTATGGTCAGTGCAAACTGTTAAATAGAGGTCTCTCTCATGTTTGGAAACTGAATCATGTAAATATTTTGGCAAAATTTAAGGGATATACCAATATCACCATCACTGCCAAGAAAGAAAATAGTAACATGAAACCCAAATTTATTTCCATAGTCATTTTTAAATATTTCAATTTACAAGAAAAACAAGTTTTTCTCATAATTTAGATGCCATGTATTATCAATTAAAGTTTAAATCAAATAGCAAATTATTTCTGAAACATTTTTCAATAAGAATTTATGCTTATCCATCCTTTACTTCTGAATTGTCTCTATCAATTGAGTTCTGTTTTGACATTTTGAATTAAGATGAAATAGAGAAGCTTTGGGAAAGTCACAGTGGAATTGCTACCTATCTAAAAATTACTTTGAAGGATAATTACCTTCATGGATTCAATAGAATGATTTAATAAGCTAGAGTTATTAATATCTAGGTAAACAATTAAAAATATTTAATTTGACAATCTTCTGAAACCTCTTTTAAAAAGTCTTACAGACTTATGCATGACATGCTGAATAACTGCTATATAGTAACTACTTATGGTCATGGCTGGAAAGATATAATGCAATGCCTACTTATCTTTTCTATGATTTATTTTGCCAGAAAATTTGAACGGTTTTTGAATAAGACATGGCCATAAAAACAACCGTAAAACCTTTAATGTATGTCGTTGTTTTATTCAGTGAAATTAATTTATTGGCACTCTTATGATAGAATAAATGACCAATACAGGGCTTCAGCCTACTTGTTCCCTTTTTTCTTTACAAAATGCATTACTGCAATACATTTCTAAAGGTAGCAGTAAAAGATAAATATTATGAAATCTTATAATGGATTGACTTGGGATTCTTTTTCAAGCTTTTTCAAGTTATGGTCTGTTATCAGAACTAATTCGCCTTAATCTCTTAATCCACAGAAATGTACAATGAAAATTATGTTATTTTGAGGCATTGTAAGATCTTAAATCAAAGGCACACATAAAACTTTAAAAAAGATTTTCAGTCTCAGCAGATTAGATGAAAAAGTGTTTCAATTAAACTACCTTTTCTAGAATCCACATTTACTTCGGCAACTGAATCTCTACTCAGTGGTGCTATTGACTTACACAGATTCTGATAGTCTTTCTTAGGGCCTGATGAAAAGAAAAAAAAAGTGATTTCATACCAAAATAAGTTTTATTACAGCTTCAATCAGGCTAAACTATCCATACTTTTCTCACACTTTATTTTGTTTTCCTGCTACAATTTAGTTTCAATTTCCCTTCCTTTATGTCTTACTCTCCTCACATGCATTAAATAAGGGTGTTCTCTAAAACTTTTCCCTAGGCCTCTTCTTTCTTTCTACCAAATCATTCACTTCTCATACATAATTACACACTTTAAGAAAATATTCTTGATTTTATCCAGCTCAGTTTCTGTAGTTACACACAAGGACTATGGGAATAGTCCTCATTTCTATGTATCTCAAATTTCAAATTCTTAATGGTACTAAATAACAAAAATGTACAAAATTATCTACTTATTCTTTAGAATTTTATGTTAGTTCTAAAGTAGTAGATCTATTATAAAAGTAAATATGTTTCCAAAAATTATTGAACCTAAACTGAAATTCAGTCCTGTTGTTTTTCCCCTTCTGTAAGTGCTGAGGATTTAGAACCTTTTCAGATTAAGTTTAGTTTACTTCTTAAGTTCTAGTTTAATTTCTTTTCTGCTCCTCTTTATTCAACAAAAATACACGAACTTGCAGTGAAGAGCCTGGTTATATGTAGAATTTGGCATAGCAGCAACTTGGATAGAGCTGGAGACCATTATTCTAAATGAACTAACACAGGCGTGGAAAACCAAAGACCATGTGTGCTCACTTATAAGTGGGAGCTAATCTATGAGTGTGCAAAAGCATATAGAGTGATAAAGTGGACCTCAGAGACTAAGAAGGGGAAGAGTGTGGCGGGGGGGAACCTGAAATAAAAAACTACTACATATTATGTACAATGTGCATTACTCAGGTGATGGGTGCACTAAAATCTCAGAATTCACTCCTAAATAATTCATCTATGTAACAGAAAACCACATGTACCCTAAAAGCTATTGAAATAAAAAGTAATAAATAACATTCAAGTTCTTTTTGCCTCCTTTCACCTAGTTCATATTCTTGCCTTTTACACAAGGAAAGGCTGCATTGCTTATATGTTTGTGTGCTATTTTTAATGTATGTGTTGTCTCCTGATATGTAGAAAATACTCTTAAGAATAGAATCTTCCAAAAAAAAAAAAAAAAAAGAATAGAATCTTCCTGATGTCCTAAGGATTCTAAATTTTTAGTAACAAGCTTATTTTAATCATACTTCACAAATTGCTATAAACAATACAGAACACAATTTTTGAAAATCCCTCTAGTTTTTGTTCTATAAAGCCACTGTGAACACTAAATTAGCAAATATTGAACCATTGCTTCTAAGAGAAATACTGGGTTTGGTTTCCACAGCAGCTGGAACCAATATTTCCATGAATAAATCAATATATAACCTTGCTTAATTCATGTTTGTGTTGAAAAACACCTTATTTAAAACATGTTGCTGACTCATTAACACTGAACTCATAGCCAACAGCACTCATGCTTGTCCAACCCACATATTTTTTCTGTAAGACACATCACAGCCTTCTTGTGCTTAGGAAAACTAGACAGCATTTAAGTGCTATGATGGAGCCATTTCAAACAGCGAAATCACCAAGAAAAAGCACCAAAATGGGAAAAACATGACACCAAACAGACTGCCAAAAACCCACTTGTTCACGGCATGAGATCTGAAATAAGAGGGCAAAGCACTGTCTTGTTTGACCTCAGCTGGGAACATGTGCATTGAACATCACATTTTTTGCCGCTCTGTACATGTCTGCAAATGACCACACAAGTGCCAAGGGTATTGGTTTTGGGGTTACAAATTTAGCAAGTAGTCAAATTTACAAATAAAGGATTTGAGAATAATAAGGACTGACTACATATAACCCAAATGATTAATATGCTCCATTTGGAAACACCTTTCAAATACTGGCTTTGAAATCTAAAGACTGTAATTTATCTCTGGCCCCTAAACTCTGTGAATTTTATGTATTCCTGACCATGCTTCCTCCAATTTGAGCCTTCTTCCACTTCTATGGTCATTGTCTATCTCCAGTAACCACACAACAGAAAAATCCACCTTTGCTTTCGCAATACGGGACTTTGCTCCACCTTTTTATCTACCATTTGGTTCTTCAGATTTTCAAATCCAACCACCTCTTTCAAATACACTCAACTTTCTACCATTCTGCACACTTTTTCTTGACCATGCCATGTCTTTAACTATTATTCATTTTCTTTCTGTTTTATTTTGAAATAACTGAATAAATCACTTATACCTGATGACATAATTTTATTTCCCTATCGCTCCAATTCTGTAAAAAATCTGGCTGTTACATACAACATCCATGTAAAATTGCATGCTTCACTAACACCAGAAATGTTTTATCTGTCAAGCCTAATGCCTTTGTCTTAGAACTCAGTGAAATATGAAGCACTTACTGCTATTTTAATATTTTTGCCCATTCTGTGTATCATGCGTTTATTGTTTGACGTTGCTCTATGCTGCTGCTTCTCTCTCTTTGCTAACACTATCCTTTTTCTACTTTCCTATAATCTGTAGGCATTTCTAAACACCAGGGACACTCAAACACTTAGACCACAATCCACAAGAAGAAACACATTTTATATTATGACTTAGTACATGCACATATGTGCGCGCGCACACACACACACACACACACACACAGAAATGTGATGTGAACATATTGCAATAAAATTTTACAAAATAATTATCTTTAATTGTGAAAAACTCTGATATTGCTTTTTCTTCTATTAAATCCATTTTCTCTCTTTTTTAATATTACTGCTGCTCAGAAGGTGCTTCTTTCTGCACTTAAACTATCCCTCCAATACACAGCTCAGTGCTTTGTATTTGACCTAGGAGAGGTTTTAAAGTTGACAAACTATGACATGAAAACATAAATTTAAGGCTTGAAGTCTTTATTAGTATTAAAATGAGGGAATTAATTTAAGAATATGCATTCTTAAAAAGACTGAATACAACCTAGTATGTGTATTAACAAAATGCTAAAAAATATTTTGGAAAAAAATATCAATGAACAATCAATTCATGTGACATATTTTAATAAATATTCAAGAAATTTTAAAATTTTTGATTTATCTATACAGGGGAAGCCATTATTTCTACTTTAAAATCAAAATCAATTAAACTAATGTAATTCAATGATTCTAGAGTACCATTAAAAGGAAACTACTTCATTATAAGCTTTAAGTAGAAATTCCTATGAAATAAATTTTAAATTATGTAAACACCAGTAATTTCCCAATTTTTAGAATACAGCATTCATAGTCTTTGCCTGAAAGTTATTTCCACTGAGTGCATAACTGTCAGTTTAGTTCAAAAGGAAACTTAGAAAACCTGGGCACTTGGGAACACATTCCTCTCTACTCCAGTAGTGAAGTAAATATTGTAATAGACCAAGAGAGTCTACAGAGAAAAAACAATAGTAAACCCATTAGAAAGTTGAATCAACAATTGGCCAGGCTTATTCATACTGACATTCTCTAGATTTTGCATACAAAATATTATGCAAAATTCAATTTGCATGACTTTACAAGGAAAAAACTGAGTCCTCCATAACCATATGTCCTGTGATGGCCTTATATTTTAATCACCGATATTGTAAATTTGTATTTACTTATGCCTTTAACCCTTCCTTGGAGGGTAGATATTAAGTTTAAATTATCTAAAAAGAGAACAAAAACTCCATTATCCCATCTTATAATTTTAACAAAATATGGTTAAGACATTTTTAAAGTAGTTATATTAAAACTGAATCCAGAAAAGAGTTACTGAATGCATTTCTACAATAGAAGAAATTATGGTTAATGAATAATATGTATTTATAAATACATGAAATAAAACCTTAACCAAATTCTTGTCAACTTTGCTATTTATTTTTCAGGTTAAATTTATTTCCTATGAGTATTAAAACTCTTTTTAATCAGGTCATTTCGGATGAAACTATTCTTAAAATGTCTTATGTATTTCTAAAGTTTCTTATGAATAGAAAGAATATATTTGATTTTATCTGGATGATTTAGAGACCCTGATAAGGAAACTTTATATTCTGTTTTACTAGAGTTAAGGTCTCCAGGTTCACAATTTCTTTGGGCTTTTCACCTGTATAGTGAATGCCTATGGATTACCATTGTTTTTCAGGTTATATATTTGTTGATTATAGGGGTGGTTTTTTCTTCTCAGCTTCTTCATGGGTTATGTTTCATCTATTATTTAATCACTTCATATATATATATATATATATGACTAAAGCTTTCCTGCATCCTTCATAATTGGTGGCCTTGGTTTCTATTTAAATTGTGTATCAAAGGAAAGTGAATCATCTCTGAGTGAGAGACAAAATAGATGTTTCATGATCAAAGTATAGTATACTCACTTTATAAGAAGCCTGGAGCATCTATTATGGTTGAATAAAGGTCTAATTTTACTTATTTGATAGTTCCTGCCTGTATGCCAGACACCTGAACTACCATCATAGTTTAAAAAAAAAATTATTTGCCTATAAATTTTTTTTATTAAAAGACTTTTAGTATTTGATAACTTTTTAAAAACTTTAATATCCCTAGAGAGCTTCCTAATCATGTGGTTTGACATGATTATAGTCAGATAATTCTTGATGACTGATTTTCCTGCTGGATTGTACAGTATTCAGATTGCTTTGTCAGGGAGCACTACATAGCATGAGTAATTCAAACATGCTTTGAGCACAAGTGTTTTGACAAAATTTGAAAATGTCTTGTACTTTCCAACCTTGCTTACCCACCTAAATGAGTCCATCAACATTTCTAGTAGTGAAACCATGATATCTTAAGTAAGCACTGATGTTAAACTAGATCATCTCTCAAAAACCTGAATCCTCACAAAATAATTTTTTCAAAGAATGTACGTATATGTCATGTTCTTTCATTTCTTTTACTTCCTTAGCAATTTTATAGAACTTAGTGCTGATTTTATATTGATGAAAATATTTCTGACAGCAAGGAAGCATTCTTAGTTTAATACTATGATTATTTTATGGAAAGCACATTCTTCTATTTCTTGCATTGAAAAGTGTAGGCTTTAGCATAGCAAGAGGGCATCTTTGCTTTAAACATTCACAGTGTGGTCACGGCTATTTATTAATTCAATAAATAGTCATCATGCACTTTCTAGGTGCTAAGCATTACATAGACTGAACTTACAGGATAGATAAAATAGACTTGTTCATCTCAAGATGTGTACGACCTCAAGGGGCATATAAATAAGAACCAGGAGACCTGGATTCCAGTTCTAATGAGTCATGAGACTAGAATGTTCCTTTAGTCTTGTTTTGTTGATAAGGCTCTTCAAGTTCATTTTCAGTTCACAAATTCTAGAATTTTTCTATTAGCCTATTAGTAGCCAACAATCCATTAGAAGTGATCACAAAGTAACAGCATGTGAGAGTACCTTGATTGCTTTATTTGGTTTACTTTGAAATAGCCTTAGCCATATTTTAGAGATTGCTTTCTGCAATGTATACTGGTGTCTGGATAAATTTCCAGGACCAATTCCAATGGAAACTCCTCATTCCTCATCTTGCTTCATATCTGCATCACTGGACCTCTGCTCCCAGATCATCACTCCCACCTGGGTGTCTCCCACCATTCCAACTATTTCTCTACCATAAAAGCTGCCTCTTCTTCCTCTGCTTGTCCCTTAATTCCTTTGAAATTAAGTGGTCCTCAGGCATTCTTATCTTAGGTCCCACCAACTGAAACTGCCTTTGCAAAAATTGTAACAGTGAGAAAATTCAGACATAACTGACTCCATCTTGCTTCTAAACTCACGAGCTAATTGCCCTGGCTCATTCTTGGGCATGGGCCAAACTGACTATGGGAGAAATTTAGTTTACGGTATAAACTTAAAGCAAGGATGATAGTAGCTATCATTCCATTCTTGGTTGGCGGAAACTACCCCCATTCCTTGTTCAGGTACTGAAACCACCATTGTAAAACTGATAAAAAGTCACAAGGTTAGAATTATGAGAGAGACCTGAATTCTGTTTAGGCTTATGCATATTTAGGCAATAACCAGACATTGTTCCCTAGCTTGCTTACTGCTCAGGAGTCATGTGGCCAGAGGTCACAAGAGTGGGGACTTTTCCCAATTACTCCTATAGATAAGGTTATAGGAGTAAAAAAAGATTGGTCTTTCAGAGATTTTTGTAGACTTTTGCATTGGGGCTACAATCTGACATCACTGGGACCCATGACTCATACCAAGGAACTGACTCAACTGGTCCTGTGACCACCCCAATGCAGAAACTGACTCAGCCTGTGAAGACCATTTAGACAGTCCTATGATTTGACCTCCAATCAGCAGTATCCATTCCATAGGCCCTTGCCCACAAGATTATTTTTAAAAACCCTAGCCTCCGAGCTCGAGGGGGTGGATTTGAGAAATAGCTCCAGTCCTTCCATTCAGCTGCCTTGCAATAATTAAGCTCTTTCTTTGCTGCAACATCACGACTGTTTTGCTACTTTGGCCCAGCAATCACTCAGTACACATCATTGTCCCGAGCTCACACCCTAGATTGATTAATATTTCAATTTTTTTTGACAATAGTTTGACTTCCCTTCCCAGTATACAATGATAAGTGTTTGAGGTTTTGTCAAGAGGGCTAAAATCAAGAAATTTCTCTTTTCTGTATATATTATACTGGACTTCCCAGAAAGCAGAACAGAGACATCTGCTATTATATAAAGAAATGCAACCCCAAGCAATAGGAATGAAGTACAAGGAAAATGAAATAGGGCAGCACAAAGAGATATTATGTGGTCATTTTTTCAAACTAGTCATGGCTAAATGTAACTGAAATCTTATACAACTGTCTTCTGCATAGCCATGTAAACTTCACCCTGGAACATTCTATCTAGTAGGGGGAAAGGATATATTTTTATCTATAATCTGCCAGTCCAAATGTCAAGGGACCAGAATTAGGCTTCCCTTTTTGATGAGGAAATGGCCAAGTCACATTGCTCAAGAGCTTCAGAATGTGAGATGTTGTTACAGCCATATTGGAAAATACAATGTACATATTGTCTCATAATAGTCTACACTTAGTAAATGTGGAAAGCCATTGGGAAACAATATTACATTCTTAAAGATTACAAAATTGAAGTATTTTCTTACAACCACACAAAAGTCAGGACCTAGAGAAAATTAGGACCTATACTATAGCTGAAGTACTGCTCCATGAATCAAATTGCAACATACAACTTTTTAATTAAACACTGACAAAACAATAAAGTTATTTAGTGACCAATATACTTGAGCTAATTATGTGGTTTCATGAGTTCTTTCTGTAACTCTTATTAATTTGTGACTTTGGGCAAGTTTCTTAGCAGTTGAATTTAATTAAAAAATCAAAATATATGCACCAATCCCACGGTTCATTGTGAGAGTAAATGTCCTATTGTTAAAGCCTTTTAAATATCTGCCTAGTATAAGATTATTATAATGGTGATGGTGACAGTGATTCTTGGAGGAAAAAGGATTATTATGATTCTCTTAGAAATATATTTTTATACCTCTCAGTTTTTCTCCATGTTATCAAAGGTTTCAACATATTCTTAAGTGGCTTCTGAAACTCAACCTAAATTTTCATAACGAAAAGAATGCTTTTATATATTCAGAGAAATGTAAACAGGATGAGAATAAATGAATGCTTTAAAGAAGTTCAGTAATGTATTGTCCATTGTGTTCCAAGAATAAGTTTTTCAATGTTTAGCACTGACCATGTAAAATCAGGAAAACAATTATTAAAAAAAGGAAAATGTTAGTGGCAACATCTCATCATTAATTATTTCGCTTTTCTTTACATTTGTTACTTCCTATAATCGGAGGATTCAAGACAGAAAAGATCACAAAACACTATACTTTTTCATATAAGGGGTAGGAAACTTTAAATTTTAAATTTAAAAATTTATTCTCTGGAATATGTAAGTAAACTAAATATGAACCTTTAAAGAGATGTTTTATATTTGCCATGTGCTGCTGGAATTTCTATTTACCAAAACTTTTCACCAAGTATTGCTGGCTTTTCATTCATATCTACTTATTTATTCAACAAATAGTTACAAAGTTATAAATGAAAATATACATTTACAATTTCTGGGTAGATACCAAGATGAAGAAGATATAGATTCTGTCATCAAGGATCTTAAAGACTAATAGAGAAAGAAGACATGTAATTAATATAAGGCAGAAGGTAGTGAAACATACCAGGGAAGTGGGAAGTTAGGTGAAGAAATGATTGGATCACTTGAGGTGACTTGAATTCACTGGAAGAAAGGAAGGCTCTGAGCTCTACCTTTACAACATAGGTTTTATTTTTGTTGTATGAGGATAAGGAGAAAGACATTCTGAGGCTGTGTAGCAGAGAAGAGCATAAACAAAGACTGAGAATGAAAATATATGTTGTGTATGTACAATCGAAGCAGCTTAATGTAGGGAGCAGGGGAGGTTTCCAAAGAGCAGGCAAGAAAGAGAGAGAAAGATAACTAGATACTCCATTACTAAGGATCCTATATCAAAAACATTGTAAGTTGAATTTTATTTTGTAGGTATTGGGGAATCCCTTGAAAATTTATTAGTGGAGGAAGGACATGACAGGACTATATTTCAAGAAGTTTTTCCTAGTATAAGAATGAATTAAGGAAGAAAGTGCTGGGGTCAGGGAGAATAGTAAGCCAGCCAAAAAATGACCCATGTAATTAGATTCCGACCTAGAGTACAGACAGGAGTTAAGAAAAAAAAGTTCATACATTTGATGTGGGAAGCAAGGAAAAGAACAAACTGAAAACTGATTATTTGATGATCAGATAGAGCTTTCATTGACAGAAACGGAAAATACAATTGGAAAACTTGCAGAGAGGAAGTCAGAGACAGAAGAGTTGGAAGAACAAACAATTACTGAGTATCTCCATACACAGTTCTAAGCATATTAACAGTTTTATCCTATTTAACCTCATGATAGATGCTGAAACTGAGGTAGTTGAAGTTATCTGTCCAAGATCACAGATTGTAGCAGGTCTAGAGAAGACTATCAGTTCAATTTGTGTCATGCTAAATTAGAGGAAGAGCTGGAAAATTTATGTGATAATATGTAGCACTGATTGGAGCTACAGAAACAGGGCAGATCCAAGATAGATTTGGGGTGAGTTATGTGCATGGTTAAAGTCATTCTGTTTCAGAACATCAATGGAAAGAATATAGCATTAAAACAAAAAGGCAGGTGAGATGGTCAAAGAGACTAGAGGACAACAATTTTTCAGTGTAGATATTCAAATTAACTGTTACATCTCAAGGATTTTCATTTGTTACCAGATTTTAGAATGTTTCCCCACAAAGCCAATGTGGAAGATGCTCTGAATATGGACACTATGAAAGATAAACCTTGAAATTGCATGGTATAGGTCAAATACTTTCAGTACTACTTTGATCTTACTGTGTAAACTCGGAGATATAACTAGGGGAAAATTAAAACTCTTAATTTTCCACTTCAAGATTTCTTAATTAATAAAGCTAACATCACATATATTATACTAATAAATGATGTGGCATTTTAATTATATTTTGGGAACTTATTTTTCATCCCACAGTCATCCCAGGTTGATTAAATAATTGATCATTGAAAATAAATCTCATAAAACATGATAAATTGGTGTTTGGATCTGTTACAACTGAAGCAATTTAAATTTTCTTAGATTACTAGAAGCTATAAAAATAAAGATAAGATATTTTAACAACATTGACTAGAACAAGAAGAGGAGAAAAATATAATGGAAAATGAAAATCAAGAAGAGGAAGACGCCATCAAACCCTTCATATCTATCAACCAGAAATATCTGATTGTATGCTCTTGCTGCTACTTTTCAAATTGGACTAAATTACTGCCGATGTCTTTTTGGTTTTTGGTTTTGGTTTTCATTTGGGGCAGGGAATATTGAAGGTAAGGCCCTTTCTTCCTGACATTTAATAGACACACAACAATGATCAAAAAAACAGTATTACTATGAACAATTGTTACCATAATGATTTAACATACATAGTCATCACCAATGTGCTAGTCATTATGTAAAATTAAATATTTAGTATAGGCCTTGTGTACTTTCCTCTGAGTTGTTCTATTCTGAAATTTATTTCCCTAGCAAAACCTCTTTGAATTTGCTCTTTGCTTAACATGGCATAAAAAAGTCACTGTTTCTATCATGTGAAGGCATAATATCATTTCAAACACAGAACATATAATTATACTGAGCAGATTCAAAGTCACAATGTTTTACTTTTATTTCATGAGATGGTAAGTAAGAACAAGGTATAGTGTAAGCCATGAGGTTGAAAACATTTGACAATACTTGTGTGTAATGAAATAAACGTTTGCCATGGCAACCTTTCTTCTTTGGCATTTCTCCTAGTCAAATCCTGCACATCCTCACAGATGCCGAATTTCAGCCTCCCAGGCCAAAAGGAAATTTGCATGGAAACAATGATTCCTTTAATACTTTAAATTTTGTTTTAAAAAGTATGTAAACAAATGTGGTTTGCACTCTACGTACCAGGATGATGGTAAAGGCAAATTACTTCGTGTATTGATAAAACAAAACTTTTTATTGCTGCCTCCTTTATAATTCACAGTTATTTTGAAAATTCAAGATCTGGCTGAAGTGTAACTATTTTTTTCATTGCCTTATTTAACACTTCCAGAAGAATCCCAAACACAGAGAACACACCTCATAGCTGCATGTTAATAGTAACTCATATCTCAATGAGGTGGAAATAAAACTAGAAATAAAAAGGATATATTGCAAAACTGACAAAATAATAACCTGACAATTCAAATTTAAGAAAGATTAAGGGAAAAGTGTAAAAAATAAATAATTGCATGCAAAAAGAACATACAGGACTAATAAATTTTAAAGATTACTTTGATTATTTTAAAAATTAATAATTTTCACCTTAGATAAACCATTATAAAATAAAGGCTAGGGGAGAAAATATTACTTTCAGAGATAATATTACTAAACTAAAATACATTAGAATTTTTAAAAATCTGCCTACTTAGGAGTAGAAAAAAAATCCTAAGAGATGATTAGCCTCTATAACTTAAGCCATACAATTAAAAGGAGAGTTTACTATATGATCAAGTGTGGCTAAAGCCAGTTTTACTGTGAATATAATTAATATTTGGCTGATTTAAAAAATGGGGCAAATGCTCAAAATTTACCCTCCTGCATCAAATCTATAGAATAGGTAGAACAGATATTTTTTAAAATGTATAACTATATGTCTCTCCCCACAAAAAAAAAAAAAAATAAACAGAAAGAAAATTACTAGAGGTAATCCCAGGGAATAGGAGAAGACACAGTCAGAAAGCTTCACACAAGGCAGGAAGCCCTGGAAGCTGCTTCCCAGTATAGCCTCTTTCTGAAGGCTCTTCTTTCTCACAGCTGTGCCTCGTGCTCAGCACCTATATCAGTACCAAAAAAGCAGCCGCAGCTTATGGAATTCAGCCTCAAAACAAAAGTCATTTGGGAAGCCAAAAGCTGAGAAACACTAGCACCATCAAAAAGAATCAACAAATTTGACAAAGTAAAACACTTAGATATGGTAAGATGAATCAATCAATCAATAACTTACTTTAATAAGTTAGTATCCTCAGAGAATGGAGGAAAATGTTATTGATCTGAAATAGGTGTAAATGGTAATATAACAAAAATCTAACAGGGATAAACATGATTAAAAATTAAAAACGTAATTATTATAGGGCAAACTAAAAAAAATGGCAGTGGAGAGTGATAAGGAATAGAGATTCAGAAGTTCTATGATTTATCTCTTAGCAGTCCCAGGAGGGGATAAAAGAGATAATGTCAGTGATAATGCAAATTAAAGTATATTTGAAGAAATAATACCCAAGAATTTTCCAAAGCCAGGAATGGGAGAAGAGAGGACAGCCAAATTCTCCAGTTGAAAAAGCCCAGTGTATCATGAAAAGGATTATAATAAAACAGGGGCATAACAATAAATTAAATATAAAACCTGAAAATAATAGATGAGAAGAAACGCCCAAAAACATTCAAATAGAAATGATAGAGTAGTCCAAAATGAAGAAGACACAACACTTCAATCTTGTGATTTGCAAAATGAAATACAAAAAATGATTGTAACAATGTCTTTAAAATACTGTCAAGAATAATTTACATCTAGAAATCTTGAAATAGTTAAACTTCCATTCAAAAGAGATGAGTTCAATAAAGGCATTTTCAGATGTTTGAGGACTTCAAAAGGAGACTACTCAATCTTTTTGAAGTAAAACTATATTCCACCGAGAAGAAAAAATCCAGAAGGAAGTAAGCTGTAAAATACAGTAAACCAAATTAATAAAATCTATTGTAGGGGATTGCCAGCAAAATAGCCAAGTAGGAACAGCTCTGGTCCTCAGTTCCCAGTGAGAGCGATACAGAAGGTAGGTGATCTCCTCATTTCCAACTGAGGTGCCTGGTTCATCTTATTGGGACTGGTTAGGCAGCGAGTACAGCGCAAAGAGGATGACTTGAAGCAGGGTGGTGCATTGCCTCACCCAGGAAGCCGGAGGGGCGAGGGAACTCCCTTTCCAAGCTAAGGGAAGTCATTAAAGGCTTCTCCCAGCACTCTAGCCCAGATACTGAGCTTTTCCCACAATCTTCACAACCCACAGACCAGGAGATTCCTTTCGGTGCCTACAACACCAGCACCCCAGGTTTCCGGCACAGAACTGGTGGCCATTTAAGAAGACACCAAGCTAGCCAGAGGATTTTTTTTTTTCCATATACTTGTGGCACCTGGAATACCAGTGAGTCAGAACTGTTCAATCCCCTTAAAAAAGGTGGCTAAAGCCAGGGAGCCAGGTGATCTGGCTTGGCAGGTACTACCCCACAAAGACCAGCAAGCTAAGATGCACTGGCTTGAAATTCTCACAGCCAGTGTGTCAGTCTGAACTCAACCTGGGAAGTTTGAGCTTGGTGGAGGCAAGGGCATCTGCCATTGATGAGGCTCAGGTAGGTGGTTTTAACCTCTCCTGTGTAAACAAAGTCACCTGGAAGTTTACACAGCAAGTGGGCAGAGCCTACAGCAGCTCAGTAAGGCCTCTGCAGGCACACTATGTCAACAGACACCTTCCTCACTGGGCAGGGCAACACTGAAAAAAGGCAGAAGCCTATCAGGGACTTATAAATTAAGCCCCCAACTTTCTGGGACAGAGCATCTGGGAAAAGGGGCAATTGTGGGTAAAGCTTCAGCAGACTTAAATATCCCTGCCTGACAGCTCCAAAGAGAGCAGTGTATTTCCCAGCACAGCGTTCAAGCTATGATAAGGGACAGACTGCTTCCTCAAGTGACTCCCTGACCCCCATGTATCCTGACTTAGAGACACTTTCCAGCAGGGCTGACAGACACCTCATACAGCTGGCATCTGGTGGGTACCCTTCTGGGATGAAACTACTAGAGAACAAAACAGGCAGCAATATTTGCTGTTCTGCAGCCCCACTGGTGATTCCCAGTCAAGCAGGGTCTGCAGTGGACCTCCAGCAAACTCAGCAGACCTGCAGCAGAGGGGCCTGAAGGTTACAAGGAAATCTAACAGAAAGAAACAGTTTCAACATCAACAGAAAGGACATCCACTCAGAGACCCTGTCCAAAGGTCACCAACTTCAAAGATTAAAGATAGACAAATCCATGAAGATGGAAAGAAACCAGCACCAAAGGACTAAAAATTCCAAAAACCAGAATCCTCTTCTCCTCCAAGGGATCACAACTCCTCACCAATGAGGAAACAAAACTGGATGGAGAATGAGTTTGACAAATTGACAGAAGCAGGCATCAGAAGGTGGGGAATAACAAACTTCTCTGAGCTAAGGGAGCATGTTCTAACTCAATGCAAGAAAGCTAAGAACCTTGAATAAAGGTTAGACAAAATGCTAACTAGAATAATCAGTGTAGAGAAGAACATAAATGACCTGACGCAGCTGAAAAACACAGCACAAGAACTTCCTGAAGCATACACAAGTTTCAGTAGCCAAATTGATCAAGTGGAAGAAAGGATATCAGAGACTGAAGATCAACTCAATGAAATAAAGTGAGAAGGCAAGAATAGAGAAAAAAAAGAGAGAAGGGAAATGAACAAAATCTCCAAGAAATATGGGATTGTGTGAAAAAACAAATCTGCATTTGATATGTGGATCTGAAAGTGATGGGAAAAATGAAACCAAGTTGGAAAACACCCTTCGGGATATTATCTAGGAGAACTTCCCCAACCTAGCAAAACAGGCCAACATTCAAATTCAGGAAATTGATCACCACAATGATACTCCTTGAGAAGTGCAACCCCAAGACACGTAATTGTCAGCTTCACCAGGGTTAAAATGAAGGAAAAAATGTTAAGGGCAGCCAGAAAGAAAGGTTGGGTTACCCACAAAGGGACTCCCATCAGTCTCACAGTGGATGTCTCAGCAAAAACCCTACAAGACAGAAGAGGGTGGGGCCCAATATTCCATATTCTTAAAGACAAGAATTTTCAACCCAGAATTTCATATCCAGCCAAACTAAACTTCATAAGTAAAGGAGAAATAAAATCTTTCACAAACAAGCAAATGCTGAGGGATTTTGTTACCACCAGGCCTACTTTACAAGAGCTCCTGATGGAAGCACTAAACACAGAAAGGAACAGCCAGTACCTGCCACTGCAAAAACATGCTAAATTGTAAAGACCATCAACACAATGAAGAAACTGCATTCACTAGCAGGCAAAACAACCAGCTAGAATCAAAATGGCAGGATCAAATTCATACAGAACAATACTAACCTTAATTGTAAATGGGCAAAATGCCCCAGTAAAAAGACACAGACTGGCAAATTGGATAAAGAGTCAAGACTCATCTGTGTGCTGTATTCAGGAGAGCCATCTCACGTGCAAAGACACACATAAGGCTCAAAATAAAGGAATGAAGAAAGATCTACCAAGCAAATGGAGAGGAGGAAAAAAAAAAAAAAGCAGGGGTTGCAATCCTAGTCTCTGATAAGACTGACTTTAAACCAACGAATATCAAAAGAGACAAAGGAGGGAAATACATAGTGGTAAAGGAATCAATGCCACAAGAACTAACGATCCTAAATACATATGCATCCAATACAGGAGCAGCCAGATACATAAAGCAAGTTTTCAATGACCTACAAAGGACTTTGACTCCCACACAATGATAGTGGGATACTTGGTCACCCCATTGTCAATATTAGACAGATAACAAGGCAGAAAATTAACAAGGATATTCAGGACTTGAACTGAGATCTGGACCAAGCAGACCTAATAGACATCTACAGAACTCTACACCCCAAATTCACAGAATATATATTTTCTCAGCACCACATTGCACTTAAAGTTTACCACAAATTTGGAAATAAAACACCGCTTAGCAAATGCACAAGAACAGAAATCATAACAGTCTCTCAGACCACAGTGTGATCAAGTTAGAACTCAGGATTAAGAAATTCACTCAAAACTGCACAACTACATAGAAGCTGAACAACCTGCTCATGAAAGACTACTAGATAATGAAATTAAGGCAGAAATAAAGATGTTGTTCGAAAACAATCAGAATGAAGACACAATGTACCGAAATATCTGGAACATATTTAAAGCAATGTCTAGAGGGAAACTTATAGCACTAAATGCCCATAAGAGAGATGAGAAAATAACTAAAATTGACATTCTAACATCATGATTAAAGGAACTAAAGGAGCAAGATCAAACAAATACAAAAGCTAGCAGAAGACAAGAAATAAGATCAGAGCAGGATTAAAGAAGAGAGAGAAACAAACAAACAAAAAAAACCTAAAAAAAATCAGTGAATCCAGGAGCTTTTTTAAAAAAAGATCAACAAAATACATAGACCTCTAGCTAAACTAATAAAAAAGAAAAGAGAGAAGAATTGAATACAAGCAATAAAAAATGGTAAAGGGGATATCACCACTGATCCACAGAAAAACAAACTACCATCAGAGAATACTACAAACCTCTATGCAAATAAACCAGAAAATCTAGAAGAAATGGATAAATTCTGGACACTAACACCCTCCCAAGACTAAACCAGGAAGAAGTCAATTCCCTGAATAGACCAATAACAAGTTCTGAAATTGAGGCAGCAATGAATAGCAATGACTTTTCTACCAACCCAGGAAAGTCCAGTACCAGACAGGTCCACAGCAAAATTCTCCCAGAGGTACAAAGAGGAGCTGTTAACATTCCTTCTGAAACTATTCCAAACTATAAAAAAAGTGATAATACTCCCTAACTCATTTTATGAGGCCAACATCATCTTGATATTGAAACCTGGCAGAGACACAATTAAAGGAAATTTCAGGCCAAAATTCATGATGAACATTGATGCAAAAATCCTCAGTAAAATGATGGCAAACCAAATCCAACAGCACATCAAAAGCTTACCCATCAAGATCAGGTCAGCTTCATCCCTGGGATGCATGGCTGTTTCAACATATGCCAATCAATAAATGTAATCCATCACATAAACGTAACCAAAGTAAAAAAAAATCACATGATTATCTCCATAGATGCAGAAAAAGCCTTTGACAAAATTCAGTAGCCCTTTATGCTAAAAACTCTAAATAAACTAGGTATTAATGGAACGTATCTCAAAATAATAAGAGCTATTTATGAAAACCCACAGCCAATATCATATTGAATTGGCAAAAACTGGAAGCATTCCCTTTGAAAACTGGCACAAGACAAGGATGCCACCCTCTCTCACTACTCCTATTCAACATAATATTGGAAGTTCTGGCCAGGGCAATCAGGCAAGGGAAAGAAATAAAGGGTATTCAATTAGGAAAAGTAAAAGTCAAATTGTCTCTATTTGCAGATGTTATGATTATATATTTAGAAGACCCCACTGTCTCAGCCCACAATCTCCTTAAGCTGATAAGCAACTTCAGCAAAGTCTCAGGATACAAAAATCAATGTGCAGAAATCACAAGCATTCCTATACACTGATAACAGACAGAGGACCAAATCATGAATGAACTCCCTTCACAATTGCTACAAAGAGAATAAAATACCTGGAAACAACTAACAAGAGATGTGAAAAACCTCTTCAAGGAGAACTAAACACCACTGCTCAAGGAAGAGAGGACACAAACAGATGGGAAAACATTCCATGCTCATGGTTAGGAAGAATCAATATCCTGAAAATGTGCATGCTGTCCAAAGTAATTTATAGATTCAATGCTATCCCCATCAAGCTACCACTGACTTTCCTCACAGAATTTGAAAAAAACCACCTTAAATTTCAAATGGAACCAAAAGAGAGCCTGCATAGCCAAGGCAATCCTAAGGAAAACAAAACAAAACAAAAACAATGCTGGGGGGCATCACACTATCTGACTTGAAACTATATTACAAAGCTACAGTAATCAAAACAGAATGGTACTGGTACCAAAACAGAGCTATAGACCAATGGAACAGGACAGAGACCTCAGAGGTAATGCCACACATGTACAACCATCTGATTTTTGACAAAACAAGCAATGGAGAAAGGATTCCCTACTTAATAAATGGTGTTGGGAAAACTGGCTAGCCATATGCAGAAGGTTGAAACTGAATCCCTTTCTTACACTTTATACAAAAATTATCTCCAGTTGGATTAAAGATTTAAACATAAGATCTAACACCACTAAAAACCCTAGAAGAAAACCTAGGCAATACAATTCAGGACATAGGCACGGACAAAGGCTTCATGACTAAAACACCAAAAGCAGTGGCAACAAAAGCCAAAATAGACAAATGGGATCTAAATAAACTAAAGAGCTTCTGACAGCAAAAGAAACTATCAGAGTGAACCGACAACCAACAGAAGGAAAAAAATTTTTGCAATCTACTCATCTGAAAAAGGGCTAATATCCAGAATCTACAAAGAATTTAAACAAATTTACAAGGAAAAAAAAAAAAACTCCATCTAAAAGTGGGCAAAGGATAGGAACAGAAACTTCTCAAAAGTAGACATTTATGCAGCCAACAAACATGAAAAAAAGCTCATCATCACTGGTCATTAGAAAAATGCAAATCAAAACCACACTGAGATGCCATCTCACACCCGCTAGAATGGTGATCATTAAAAAATCAGGAGACAAAGATGCTGGAGAGGATGTGGAGAAATAGGAACACTTGACACTGTTGGGAGTGTAAATTAGTTCAACCATTGTGGAAGACAGTGTGGCCATTCCTCAAGGATCTAGATCTAGAAATACCATTTGACTCAGCAATCCCATTACTGGGTATATACCCAAAGAATTATAAATCATTCTATTATCAAGACACATGAACATGAATGTTTATTGTGCTGTTCACAATAGCAAAGACTTGGAACCAACCCAAATGCCCATCAATGGTAAACTGGATAAAGAAAATGTGGCACATATAAACCATAGAATACTATGCAGCCATAAAAAAGAATGAGTTCATGTCCTTTGCAGAGACATGGATAAAACTGGAAACCATCACTCTCAGCAAACTGATACAAGAACAGAAAACCAAACTGCATGTTCTCATTCATAAGTGTTTGTGGAACAATGAACACCTGGACACAGGGAGGGGAACATCACACACTGGGGCCTGTGGCAGGGGGGTTGGCCAGGGGAAGGATAGCAGGGAGTGGGGGTTAGGGGAAGGATAGCATTAGGAGAAATACCTAATGTAGATAATGAGGTGATGGATGCAGCAAACCACCATGGCACATGTATACCTAGGTAACAAACCAGCAGGTTCTGTGCATGTACCCCAGAACTTAAAGTATAATAAAAAAAAGTTTAAAAAAATCTATTGTAACATTTAAATAAGTACTGATTTTTAAATGTTTTCAATAAGTCAGAACTAAAATAATAGACAAGAGGTGGGTACCAGTGGATCACAGCAAAAATACAGTCTGTTTAGTATACTCAGTTCATTGATTTGTTTGGGGGGAAAATAAATATTGATTAAAGTTAAACTTTGTGTATATATCTATATAGCTCTATATTTATTTAATTTGAGTTAAAATGTTAAGCATATACTTCGGCATTGATTCTAGAGAAATGAAAATTTACATTCACAGGAAAATCTACACACAGATGTTTATAACTGCTTTATTCATAATAGTCTCAAACTAGGAAAAATGAGCAAAGTATTCTCAATGAAAAGGAGACATGAATACAGACTGAGAAATCATTATGTATCACAGGAGAATATCACAAAAAATATCATATAAGTAATTTTGAAGGTTTAGTTCATATAAACAGTAAGAATATGTACAAGAGTAAATTTAAAACATGACTAGACCAACTACTATAAAATAAATGAAAAGAGGATTTCAGTAGCTATGCCCAAAGGCATATACTTGTAGCCAGGAACATAAAGTGGTACAGTCAATTTGGGGTGTATTTTGATCATTTTTTAAAATATAAATATCATATCACCAATTAATTCTATTTTCAAGAGTACAGTATATAAAAAGAAAACAATATTCTTAACATGGTGAGGCTATGGGGAAGCCATTTTACTCATAAACGAATTATAGTAGTATAATTGTCACAATTCCCTAGTTAGTAATTTGATAACACATTTCAAGAATCAAAGCTTTCCATAACCATGGAATTTATCCTTATGAAGTACTCAAAAAGAAATAAAACCTATAAACTGTTCATCGCATAATATATACAAAATTGGGAACATTTAAATTGATGGTGAGTTAATTCTTAAAATTAAAACGCAGTTACTCAGTAGAACTCTAAAATGAGATGCAGAAGCAAAAGGGTGCCTATTTGGAATGTAAACACAAACACATCTACACGGAGGCTCATCTATGTATCTGTTTTACCTTTAATTTCTCTTGATTTAAAAAAATAATTGGAAAATTTTTCTTTTTTTCACTTATGGATACACAACATTTTGTAGGTTAGATTTTCTTTCTGTGTGACTTTAAAACCTTAGAGATATATTGGAGGCCAACCCATATAAAAATATTAGATTAGGTGGTATGACAAATTGTCAGTTTTGTTTCATTCTTTATTTTTTTCCTTTCTAACACATTTGTTTTATATTTAATTAGGCTAAATTTCATTCTAACCTATTAGCTAGCTGTAAAATAAATTTCTTTGAAAAACCATGGAATAGTGATAAATATATACATATTTGAAAAATATTAATATGATATATGAATATATCATATTTTTTTAATGTTTACAAACCATTATAAAATCAGTTGTGCAGCCAGGCATGGTGGCTCACACCTGTAATCTCACAACATTGGGAGGCTTAGGTGGGGGGATCACTTGAGGACAGGAGTTTGAGACCAGTCTGGCCAACATGACAAAATGCTGTCTCTATTAAAAATACAAAAAACTAGCAAGGTGTGTGGGGGACGCCTGTAGTCCCAGCTCTTTGGGAGGCTGAGGCAGGAGAATCACTTGAACCCAGGAGGTGGAGGTTGCAGTGAGCTGAGATTGCACCACTGCACTCCAGCCTGTGTAACAGAGAAAGACTCCATCTCAAAAGAAAATTAAATAAAATAAATTGTGCACATGGATAGGTTCTAAAAGAAAACATAAAATAAAAAATATTTAATTTTTAAGGTACAAATATATATTTTTAATTTCTATATATATATATATATACATATATATATATATATATATATATATATATATATATATATATATTTTAAAGACAGCAACCTAGACTCATGGAAGAAAATACCATCTCACTAGGAGTTAAGATATCTGGGTCCCAGTATCTGTTTCACATTTAATTATGAGTGTGGCACTCTCTTCCTAATTCAGAACCTTTCATATTTTCTGTCTAGGGATTGTAGTTCATCTTACCTTTGGGTATTGGAGCTCCTATCCCACCTAATGTAATTGTTAAATGAGTTTCTGCCATGTGTAAAGAATCACAGTATCAAAGAAATGTACTTCAAGGTTCATGTTTTGATCATGTTATGAAGACATTTTATAATATATTTCCATTTGGGCATCAAAATAAAGTGTATCTCTTTGATTATAAATATGTATTCAAAGAATACTTGAATTTGTTTTTCATTGTTCTTATTGCTCACGTTAGTGGCTCTGGTTTGAGTATTCTGGGGAATTGTTATCTTTAGAATCTATGGTATGTTTTAATGATGAAAAACAATGACATGTCAGAATTATAGAAATAAATACTTTTGGGAACCACATTCAGTATTTATGTGTCAACAAAATGAGATTATAAAATCAAATATTTAGTAATTAAAAGTCTGTCCATAGTTTATATCAATTGGCTAATTCATTTTAAAAAACATAATAACTACTGATCACCTATTATAGGCATGATGTTTATAATATTTAGAGATAAAACAAGTATTTTTTTCAGTAAAAGATTTAGCAATAAGCAATAAATCTGCATTACACTGAATTTACTGAACCTCATGTTCTATGCTGAGGAAGCAGATCACGCTCCTCCGAAATCCATTCCATGCCTGTGCTTCACCTGTTTATCAATACAGTTGTTCCATTAAGATTAATTCAGCAGTATAGCCCCAACGTGGATGGGTGCAGTGGCTCACGCCTGTAATCCCAGCACTTTGGGAGCCTAAGGCTGGTGGGTCACTTGAGGTCAGGAGTTCAAGAACAGTCCGACCAACATGGTGGAACCCCGTCTGTACTAAAAATACAAAAATTATCCAGGAGGTCGTGGCATGCACCTGCAATCCCACCTACTCAGAAGGCTGAGGCAGGAGAGTCACTTGAGCCTGGGAGGCAGAGGCTGCAGTGAACTGAGATCATGCCACTGCACTCCAGTCTGGGCAACAGAGTGGGTCCCTATCTTAAAAAAGAAAAAAAAAAGTGTAGCCACAATAAATATTAGGCAGACAACAGCAGTAAGAGCTCAGCGGTTTGTACTATTAAGCTGCTGTTTAGGGGAATGATGAACCTATGTGACCCCTGAGGTGAGTATTTATAGGTGAATTCCATGGGTCCCTTGAAATAGGCGTATGGACACAACTTCTGGCACCCATATGGATTTCGTCACTGTAAGGCAGCCATCAGGTCTAAGATAGTCCAGCTCTTTGGAGACAAGCTAAACCATTTGCAGGTGTCTTTCTGCAATTTGCATATCCTACAGCTATCACTGTCTTTACTGAATGACACAGACAAAAACTCTGGTCTAAAGTGGTTCTCAAACCTGGCTAGTGGAGAGCCATCCTCAGTGATGATGATTTTAATCTGTAGGAGGGTAGAATATTGATAGTTTTTATATATCTCCAGGTGATTTTAACATATAGGTGGGGTGAGAATCATTGATCTAGTTATAAGAATATTCAAGAAATGTGGAGTTAAATGACTTTCTTCTTGACATTAAAAAAAATCTAATAAAATGTTTTATCTTTTCTCCTAACTCATTCAGCCCTCAACCTTCTCTGTACATTCATAGGTGTTGTAAACACACACATCACTGCTAATATCCCACTTCAGTGCTATTGCTACTCAGAAAACTCCAGGTATTTTTAACCTTATAAACCTCCAGGATAATGAGACCACTGGGTTTAGTAAACTGCTTTGTTTTGAAGCAGCGTTAGACAAAGTAAGAGAATAGAAGATAAATCTGTCAATGACATGTCCTTCAAGACTACTTAGACTTTGTGGAATTTGTGGATCACTCCTCACTTGACCAAATGGTAACTTAACTCTCTTTTCTCTCTCTAGCTGGCACACTTATTCTGGTAACCATTCCGCTTGGTACGCTTACTTATCAACTGTCCTCCAGGGGCTTCACAGACGTTTCTCTTGACTAACCAAACATGACACACAGCTGAAGTCAGAAAAACCAGACTGATCACTTCAAACAATTTTCCTTCATTCCAACAATTTACTGGAGTACACAATTGTGACTATTTTAGCCATAGAAACTCATAGAAAGACCAACTTCATTAGACCTACAAAATTGAATAGTGTAACAGTATATGCAATATGCATAGGAATAAAAAGCATTTCTCAAATATTCAGTACTGGATTTTGCAAATGAAGTGGTGGAAAACAAAGAGGAGTAACTGCACCTTTAAAAGGCTAGAGCTATATCAATAATACAAAGGTGTAAAGAGTTAATAATGAGATGACATAGAGTGAGTGTTATCTATTTGGAAACTATGTTGTTAAATTATTTACATATATAATTTCATGCAATCTTCATGTTATAGGGGTGTTCTAATCCAACATGACTGCGTCCTGAAATAAAAGGGAAATTTGGACATAGAGACAGGCACACGGGGAGGATGCCATATGAAAGCTGACACTGTGCTGCCATAAGCCAAGAAACTACTGGAAACAAGGAAAGAGAACTGGAACAGTTCCTTCCTTAGCACCTTCTCAGGGAGCCTAGCCCTGCCAACTTCTTGATTTTGGACTTCTCACCTTTAAAACTGTGAGGCAATAAATTTCTGTTGCTTAAGCTACCCAGTTTGTGGTACTTTGTTTCAGGAGCACAAGGAAAATAATTCATTATATAATCTGCTAAGAGAGATATGATCATTACCTCCGATTTCCATATGAAGAAACTATGCCTCAGATATTGTGTCATTTATCCAAAATAATTCATTCCTAACTCAGTCCAGTGAATTCTTCAATCAGCAATTAAAAAAAAAAAAAAAAAGGTATCACAAATTATGTTGAGTCTTAGGTCCTTGCTTTAAAGCTTCAATAGGCTTTTCCTTTTCAAAGAATAAAATTCACGTACTTAAGCATAGCTCTAGATGATCTCTTTCCTGGCTATGTTTCTGACATCCTCTTGCAACATGCTCCTCCTTAATCATCCTGAAGTTACATCTTAAGTCTTTTGCCTTTGCTATTCCCACTACTTGGAATGCGTTCCCATCAACTATTTAAAGAACTGGCTCCTTTAAGTATTTGGTCTCAGTTCAAATGTCACTTCCCTGTAAAAGCTTCCTGGACATCAAGCCTTCTTTCACACACTATTTTTTCATGGTTCCTATAACAACTTACTATATTCTCAATTGATTAACTGTTTGGGTTGACTACTCCTTTCCTTAAGAATGGAAAGAATGTGGCCAGGTGCGGTGGCTCACACCTGTAATCCCACCCCTTTAGAAGGCTAAGGCAATATGACAAAATCTCTTCTCTTCAAAAAGTTTTTTAAAAGTTAGCTGGATGTTGTGTGTGTGTGTATGTGGTCCCAGCTACTCAGGAGGCTGAAGCAGGAGGATCACTTGCGTCCAGGAGATCAAGGCTGCAGTGAGCCACATTTGTACCACTGCACTCTCGCCTAAGTGACAGAGCTAGTCCTTATCCTCCTCCCCTCGAAAAAAAAAGAATGGAGAGAATGCTACATGAGAAAAAGGATCTTATTTATTGTGTTCACCTCCCAAGAGGTGAATATATCCCCCTGAGCCTAAGAGAGAGAAGATACTTATTAATATTTAAATCAAAAGTGGATCCTTAATAGATAAGGATGCTTCTCCATCATTTCCCCACAACACCAAACAAGTGTGGCTCACTTTAGATGTTTAAGCAAATGCATTGTTTTTCCGGTTGTTGAGAATGGGAAGCCAATCTCCTTTTATTTTGATGACCCAGCATGGCTGAACACTCAGCAACTATCACTGCAACTTTGTTGTACTTTGAGCATTAGGAATGCCAGCCCTGTAGGATATAAAACAGGAACATCTAGTGCTCGATTATATTCAGAATTAGTGAAGTCTTAGAAGCACTGCTTGCCTTTTTTGCAAGGGAGAGAAATGCTCAAGTGATGGGCTGAGTGAAGGGAGGGAGTCACTCACTCAAACGGTTCCCTTAGGCTGTGTGGACGCAAACAGCCTTAGACTCTGATGCTTACAGTGGGAAATGCACTGGAGACAATGATTGGCAAAGCCCTCCTTTTCTCCACACCCACTTTGGATACTGACACCAAAGGTCTTGTCACACTGACAACCATAAACTCCCAATATCACAGACAAAGGAGGAATAAGGGGGTATGAGTGACCGAATTTTTGAATTAATCAGGAAATATTGTGTCCTTCATTCATGGAAACCACAAAGGACTAGTCATGCTAAGGATATAACGAGAAAAAAATATGAGTATTTGCTTCCCTTTTCTAGTAATAAAGTTAAAAATGGCTTCAAGAAGGGGAGAGAGAAAGAAGAGCAGATGAGATACCTAAAAATACCCGAGGACTAATTTTATGAAAGCTTTGGGAAGTTTTAAGAAAAAGAAAAGTTATTTCTCAAGCTATCTGTGCGTGCGCGTGTGTGTGTGCGTGTGCGTGTGTGTGTGTGTGTGTATGAAAGACAGCAGAAAGGGGGAGACCTAGGAAGACTATGAGACACTAATTAATGTAAAGACATACACTTAGGAAAACACGCATAGCAATAGACACAAGGGAGGACGTTAAAACTTACTATGTACTGTGAATGGAAACTACAAAACCATATTTGATATATGCAAAATATACACACACATATACATATATATTTAAATATTTAAATTCTATGTTCTTTTTTAGAGATGTGGTTTTGCTATGTTGCCCTACCCAGGCTGCAGTGCAGCGGCTGTTCACAGGCATGATCATAGCACGCTATAGCCTGGAACTCCTGGGCTCAAGCCAGCCTTGTGCATTAGTCTCTCCAGTCGCTGGGACTATGAACACATGCCACCGTGTCCACACTTTCTCTTCTTAAAGTGAAAATTCATGCTAAGAATGAGGCAGCTCGACTTAATAAAAATTTCTGGAATATAAAGAAAAGTTACAAGAGAAAGACAACCCCATTAAAATTGGGCAAAGGGAATGAGCAGACACTTTTCAAAAGAATACATACATGCAGCCAACAAACATATGAAAAAAAGTTCAACATCACTAATCATTAGAGAAAAGCAAATCAAAACCATAATAAGATACCATCTCACACCAGCCAGAATGGCTAATATTAAAATGTCAAAAAATAACAGATGCTGGTGAGGTTGTGGAGAAAATGAAATGCTTATACACTGTTGGTGGGAGTATGAATCAGTTCAACCATTGTGCAAAGTATGGTGATTCCTTAAAGAGCTAAAAGCAGAATTAACATTCAACCCAGCAATCCCACTACTGGATACATACCCAGATGAATATAAGTAATTTTACTATAAAGATACATGCATATGAATGTTCATTGCAGCACTGTTAACAATAACAAAGACATGGGATCAACCTAAATACCCATCAGTGACAGATTAAAGAAAATGTGAGATACACACACACACACACACACACACACACACACACACAATGGAATATTAAACAGCCATAAAAAATGATATGTCTTTTGCGGGAACATGGATGGAGCTGGAGGCTATGATCCATAGCAAACTAATCCAAGAACAGAAAACCAAATATGATGTACTTTCACTTATAAGTGGGAGCTAAATGATGAGAACCCCTGAACACAAAGAATAAAACAACAGACACTGGGGTCTACTTGAGGGTAGAGGGTAAGAAAAGGGAGAGGAGTATCCTATTGGATACTAGGCTTAATACCTAGGTGATGAAATATTCTGTAATAACCCCCTGTGACATCAGTTTACCTATGTAACAAATACCGCTAAATTTAAATTAAGATTTTTAAAAAAGTTAAAATCTTTTTATCATTTACCAGGTAATATGAAAAACATATATCTTTATTCATTTCAACTGAAAAGGAAACTGAGGCATCGGGAGTTAGTAAATGTCCAAATTGAGATATAAAACCCACCACTGTCAATTTGCAAGTGTTATCATTGTTGTGGAGTTCGGAATTGCTCTTAAACTCAGTTAATACTATAGAAGTATTCCTAATTATGATTTCTTTGTATTCCTAATTGTGATAGCTTTGTATCTGAAAAATTATTGGTTCATACTTTATATGTTATTTTGTATGCAATGACAACACAATATAATATCATGCCCTGTGTGTAAATCTCATTCACAATGTAAAGGATAAATTTGTGATTTTGTTCTTATTTGAAATATTATTTTCAAATATGTTATCAGAATTTGATATACACTACTGACAATGTATCTGTATATTAAGTAATGTCTTAGTAAGTATTGGGAAATTTTGAAAATAGTAACATGGAAGACTATTATCATTGGTTATTTCGATGCCAATTAAAATTCTGCAAAGCAGTGTCAATAGAAATAATTTCAAGAAATTTATTTTAAAAACCCAGATTATAGTATACAAACAACCTTTAGATTCTTTAAGAAATTGTGCCAGCTTGGGATATATGCTTCATTCAAAGTAGCTAAGGGCTGTACCTGGCTACTAGTTGGCACCTAACATTTGCTGAAAAGAATACTAAATATATTTAACCTGTATTTATAAAATTACTGTTTAAAGATAAACATGTGATAGAATCATGCTTTTACTTTCTGCTTATGACCCTTTAATTGTTTGTGTTGACATTAACATCCCAAATCCCGCAGCACCTGCTGAAGCTGCTGCCTCATTTAATAACTCTTTTCCTCTATTTTGGATCCAGACACTATGACATTTTTTAGTTCCTGGACCAAGATGAGCCCTTCCAAGACCCAGACCTTTGTGCCTGTTCTTTATGCCTGGAGTATTTTTCCCCTGAAAAATTACTTATCATCTATCATAATTCAGCTTAAATGGCACTGACTCAGGGAAGCCTTCCCTAACTGCCTCCTTTCTCCAACCAAATTAGAAACAGTTGTATGGCCAGGTAGTATCTAATCAAATTTATAATTTTAAAATAATCAGGAGACTTTGTTAACACCTGCTTCCACTATAAGACTGTAATTACACACAAGTAAAAACCATGCCTGTTTGTTCGCTCCTGCCACAGTCAGAATAGTGCCTGGAATATGCAGTAAAGGCTAAATAAACACTACATAAATGAACAAGTGAATGAATGGATATTGTCTCATTTTTAGAACAGAGTACTAAATGGATCATGAACACTACATGGTATGTCACGTAGGACATTTACAAGGGATACAATTTCAGCTCGGGTTTACCTTTTCCTGGATACAGGTCTTGACAGGTCTCTTGATGTTACTCAGAATCAAGAGAGATATCTGACATGAAATGACATTAGAAAACATTAAACACGATTAAAATAATACTAGCCGATGTGGTTATTATTAGAAACCAATTACATTTTCAACTTAAAAATAGTAATAGTTTAAGCACATTTGAGTCTGCAATTTCTCAAAACAAGTAAATGTTTGCTTATGGCCTCTGAGATTCTAATTGGCAGAGTTCTTAGGACCCCCATTCATCACTATCATGTACCAGTGGGCCCCATAACCCACCTAGCCCTATGATTTTTCAGATTCACTTTCCTAAATTTGTCAATTACGTATTTATTTTCTTAGTTCAGAAGAGGAAACAAAAATTCTGTAATGGTTGCCCATTTCCGGAGAAATTCTGCATATGAAAACAAGAGATCAATATACAAAAGCGAGGGCTGTTGTTTAAACAAAATCTTGAGAATGTATTTTGACCTTACACACTCGTGTTCTAGTATAACAAAATGATATCAACAAAGGTAACTTGTAACAGAGCCAGTCACTAAATTAAAGAAATGACAAAATCTTCTGCTTAGCTAAGCAACAGAGAAGGTAAAATACTAATTCAGTTCATCAATTTAAACAATGTTCGTTAAGAGCAAAGCATGGGCTTACTGAATAAGCTTCTAAGGTTTGGTGGTTACAGAGGGTGGGATGATATGATGTGTGCATCACAGTCCAATACTCACGGAGTTTAGAAGCCTACCAAGAATCAAGACAGATACAAACATCTAACATAGACATTATATGTGGGAAGACAGTCAGAATACAATTTAAGTGATGAAATTGTATAGAAGGAAGGGCCATTTCTATTAGACTGGAAAGGAGAGCACATTTGAGGCCTGAATAAGATATATTCTGGATGAGACATCGTGGCTGCTTCAGAATGGCTCTCAATCTCTACCTTTTGGTATTTATGCCCTTATATAATTTCCTCCCTATAGTATGAGCTGGACCCAGGTACTTGTTTCTATTGAATAGAGTAGAACAAAAGTAATGAGATGCCACTTCTGAGATTAGGCTGTAAAATACTGTGAATTTCATCTTGTGTTCTCTCTCTCTCTCTCTTTCTCTCTCTCTCTCCTCTCTCTCTCCGCCCCCACCCCACCCTCTCACCTAAATAAAGCCAACTGCTGTGTTGTCAGTGGCCCAGTGAAAGCCCTGTTACAAGAAATTGACAATTACCTGTAGCCACCCCCAAGTGAGGAACTGAGGTCCTCAGTCCCGCAAACTGAGAGGAAACTGAATCTAGCTAAGGACCATGTGAGTGAGCTTGGAAGATCTACCCCCAGTCGAACTCTAAGATGACTGTAACATCAGCCGACATCTTCAGTCTCACTGAAAGTGAAAGAGCAGGAGGAAACAAAGCCAGAGTCACACAAAGAACACAACTAACTTTGAGATTCTCACATATTCAGTGAGCATGTGTACTAGACATGAAAAAATAAAGAGAGCCTGCAAATAAATTTCCCTATGGTCTCAGCTCTGAGTGGAGAGAGAAAATGCTCCCTGTAGTGTTTATAGCCAGAATCCAGCTCTCAAACAGGTTTCAGCCTGAACTCACACAATCTGTGTGGCTTCCAAATTTGCAAGCTGAGAATTTAATTCAAAGTGGTCTCTGATTGACAGCAGTCCAAAATGCCGAGTAGAAAAAAAAAAAATATCCTCTCCGGACAAATACTGCATCAAAGCCAGCCCGTAAGATCAGGCTTCAAAGGTCATGAGCTTCTAACACACACACACACACAAATCACACACACACACACACAAATCACACACACACACACACAAATCACACACACACACACGCACGCACGCACACAAAGGGGATAGCAGCAGCATGGGTAGCATATTCGAACATAAAAAGACTTTAAACGTATTATTATGGATTATGAAATGCATATTTTAATGCAGTTAAAGTTTTTTTTAAGGAATCAAAAGTATGAGTAAAGACCAAGAAAACTGTGCTGGATAGCCAACTTCCACCGTGCTCCCCTTCCTATTTAAGTCTGGGTACTGTGGCACCGGCTTCAGGCACACTGCTCCAGGTTTGGGTTTGCTTATGAAAGAAACTCATAAGAGCTGGAAGTGAGGAGTGAAGAAGAGGTCTTTATATAAAGCAGGTTTAAGGATGAGACACGGCAGGTCTGACAGATGTGATGGCTTGCAGAATTCTTTATGAGCTCCCACTGTCCATCTGGATAAGATTTACAGACCCTTCAGAAATTCCTATAAGCTTGGGTTCTATGCCCACACTCTAGACTATCAGGCTAAGAGCTCTGATATACAACAGACCTCTTCTGATCTTGTCTAGCTGCTTTCCTGATATCTATTCAGCAAGCTCTTACAATAATAGCATAAGAAACTAATTAATATTTAAACTTTATCATTGTAATACATAGGATGTCTTCTGTTTTCAGGAAAACAGTCAGGTCAAATCCTGACTGCTATTAAAATATAAAGAATTTTCCAGAAAGATATAAAAAAGAATCACATATTGATCTTCTTTAAATGAAAACATAACAATTGTATGGACTAGGATGGTTACAGTTGTTCAATTCTGTGTTATTTGAAGAAAAAGGCAGTAAGAAGCCTCAACAACTTAACAGAAATAGCTACCACTTACTAATAGAAAAGATTGTGGATGAGAGTGTAGCAAAGGTGAAGCTTAAGATGTTTATTATAATGTCTGTGAAGCTGGAGATGTCTATTAGAATGAATTATCTTGTTTACTCGTTACAATTTCCCAACAATTTGGGGGTTTAATCCCTGTTCATTCCCAAATAAATTTGTTTGGAGATCCAAATAAATTTTTTTCTGTTATTATAGGTTGACATTGTTATCATGAAATTAGTTGGGTAATGTGTCTTATTTTCTTGTCTCCAGAAGTTTCTATAAGAGTACAATTAAAATTCCTTTGCATGTTTGCTAGAATTCATCTGTAAAATTGAGCAAACAAAGCCTGGTTTTTGTGTTTAGTTTTTCTTTGTGATTGGGGGTTTGGGGGGTGGTTAAGTACTCATTCAATATGGACAGGTAAGATTATTTTGATTTTCTATATCTTCTTCAACCCATTTAAGCAAGTTACATAGCATTGCTTATTTGTTATTTTCATGATATTCTTTACAGTAGCCTCCTGAATATTCTCTCTGCTTCTGCTATGGACCCTACAATTTATTCTCAACGCAGAAGCTGTAGAGTTTGTTTAAAATGTGTAACATGTCATCTTTCTTGCTCTAAAACATCCTATGCTTTCTCATAGTATTTATACTAAAAGTGAAATATTTATGATGGCTTGAGAAACTTTTCCCATCGGATGTCCAAGGGCTGATCTGGTCTGAATTTCTCATCTTCCCTTGGCTGATTCTGCTGCAGTCACACTGACCTCCTTGCTGCTCTACAAAAACTCCAGCAAAATCCTACTTCAGGATGTTTGCCATTGTTATTGCACGTGCCTGGAACCTTTTCTTCCACGTAAACATAGAGATTGCTCTTGCATGTCCTTCAAGTCTATTCTCAAATGTCCCATTCTCTGGGAAGCTTTTCTGCCCACCCTATTTAAATAGCAGTCTTCACTCCCAGTTTCGCATCTACTTTAGGAGGCTTAATTTATCATTCCTTGACAAACTGTAAATATACCGGTTTACTTATTTAATGTTTGTCTCCAAATACTGGAATGTTAGGTTCTATAATGTCTGATATTTCTATTTGGTTCATTAATGTGTTCCTAAGCATCTGTTACATAATAGGTATAGTCAATGAATATTTGTTGAATAAATATCACATTGGGCTTATCCCAGAAATTCGTTTCAATAGTTAGAGTAATCCACAAATGTAATTTATTACATTGATTAAAGGAGCTAAATCACATCACCACCACAACAATGGCAGAAAAAAACATTTGATAAAGCTCAGTATTCGTGCATGTTTAACAAACATGATACTAGGGAAAGAGGAAGTCATACATTCGTTTTATATCTAAAACACTAACCATTGTAGCAATGCCAATATACCCAAAATTCAATGAAATTCCTATCAAAAATCTTAGCATTCCTCTTAGTACTCAACAAAGCATTTCTAAAATGTGTATAGAAGACTAAAGGGCCAAAATAGAAGAAGTAGAAAAAGAAAGTTGAGGAAATCTTAAACCACGTTACTTTTTTTTTTTTAAGGCTGCAATAATAAACTCATTTACCATAATTCCTGAATAGAAAAATAGACTAATAGAATAAAATAAAAATAAAAAACAATGCTTATTTAAACTGTTGATACCTGATTGGGATGTCATTACAAATCAGTAAGTAAAGAGATGGACGATGTAATAAAAGATGCTAGGGCAAATAATGTGGTAGGGAGAATGATGGCCCTTAAAGATGCCCGTGCCTAATCCTGGAACCTGTGAATATGTTACTTTGCATGGCAATAAAGGCTTATTAGATGTCATTAAGGATGCAGACAGCTGGAGAGAGCTCCCTGGATTATCCAGGTGGGCCCAGTCTAATCACGAGTTCTTAAAAATGGAGTACCTTTCCAAGCTGAGTCCAGGGAGAGATGTGACAATGAAAGAATGGCTAGAGAAAATGTGACATTGCCGGCTTGGAAAAGAGAGGAGAGGCAATGAGGCAAGGAATGCCGATGTTCTCTAGAGATAGAAAAGGCAAGGATATGAATTCTACCCTAGCCACCAGAAAGAAACGTGTCTGTCGACAACTTGATTTTAGTTCACTAAAATTCATAGTTGATTTCTGACTTGTGAAGATTGTAAGATGATATGTTTGTGTTATTTTAGGTCACTTGGTTTGTAGAAATTTGTTACAGCAGTAATAGAACAAATGGTTATCCATATGAGGCAAATTAAATTGGATACCTATCTCCAATACAAATCAATTCAAGGTGAATTCCAGGAAAATACTTAAGACATATAGATTAAAAATAAATGAGAATTTTTGTTACTTTTGGTAGGTCAGAAAACCAAGAAAAACAAACATTAAAGAGGAAAAATGAACATATATGACTATGAAAATATAAAGCTTCTATATTTGGAGAACGTAAGGTGACAAATAATAAACTGTAATACTTGCAACGTATAAAGTAAATGAATGAATATATATTTAGAATATACAATATATGAACTCCCAAAAATCAACAAGAAAAATAAGACATAAAATAGAACAAACTACATGCATAAACAAAAGAAGGAAAAAAAGAGTGGCCGGGTGTAGTGTCTCATGCCTGTAATCCTAGCACTTTGGGAAGCTGAGGCAGGGGGATCATAAGGTCAGGAGTTAAAGACCAGCCTGGCCAACATGCTGAAACATCCTGCACCAACGGCTCTGCTAAAAATACAAAAATTAGCTGGGCATGGTGGCAGGCTTCTGTAATCCCAGCTACTCAGGAGGCTGAGGGGGGAGAATAGCTTGAACCTGGAGGTGGAGGTTGCAGTGAGCTAAGTGCGCCACTGCACTCCAGCCTGGCAACAGAGCAAGACTCCATCTGGGGGGTGGGATGGGGGGAGAATGACTCATAATTGCATGAAAAGAAGTTCATCTTCATAGATGAGCAGATAAATGCAAATTAAAACCACGCTGAGATGCTTTTTACATCCATGAGCATGATAAAAAGTTAGGCTCTAAAAGTAATAATTAACAAAGATGGAAAGTAACAGGAACTCTTGTCCATTACCAGTTAAAGTATAAATGGATACAGCCACTTTATAGAATATTACATTATATAACACAGTTGTGAATATGTATATGGAGTGACTCAGCACTTTCATTGCCAGTACGTATGAAAGAGAAACAGGTGTGCACCCGGAAGTAAATACAAAATGCTTACAACATTGTTTGTGATAGCAAAAAACAAAAATACACCCAATTTTCCAGCAAAAGGATTAAGTAAAAATAAATCCTAGTCTATTCTAACAGTGGAATTATATGTAGCCATTGAAATAAATCAACTATTACTACAAGTATCAGCAAAACATGTTTAGTGAAAAAGAAGCTAAAGAAGTATATATACAATATGGTTACATTTATATGAAGTCCAAAAACTTGCAAAATAAAGAAATGTATTTAGAAATAGATTGACATGTGAGAAAACTGTAAGAAAATTACTAAAAGGTAAAAGAGGTAGTAGTAATTCAGAGTAGTTGAGAGGATTTCAACTGGAATTAAATTAGTATTATATTTTTTAAGTCAGGTAGCGGGTATCAGGATTTGTTTTAGCATCATTCTTTATTCTTATAGTTACATTATATATTTTCTATGTACTGAATGTATTTTTGCATATTATACAATAAAAATGAGAAAATAAAAAGTGGAAAATGATAAATAACACAATAAAGTAATAGAGAAATAAATTATAATCCAGTTGAGTAATGGTGTATTACATAGGTATTTTCTTAATTGTAGATGTATGTCCATGCTATATGCAGATGATTGTACATACACGTTCTTAATTATATATAAAGGTATATGTACACATTTTTAATAAAAAATACTAAACAAAGTACACCAAAATACTAGTTCTTATATTAATGAGATAATGTTTGGATTTATTTTGTATTTTAAGTTTCATATAGTAATTGTATTTGTCTGTTTTCACATTGCTATAAAGAACTACCCAAGACTGGGTCATTTATAAAGGAAAGAAGTTTAATTGACTCACGGTTCAGTATGGCTGGGGAGGCCTCAGGAAATTCACAGTCGTGGCAGAAGGCAAAGCAGAAGAAAAGCAGCTTCTTTGCAAGGCGGCAAGGAGGAGAAAAGCCGGAAAAGCCAAGCAAAGGGGGAAAAGAATCCCTTATAAACTCATTAGATATCGAAAGAACTCACTATCACAAGAAACCGTCTCCATGATTCAATTACCTCCACCTGGTCTCTCCCTGGACATGTGGAGATTATGAGCGTAATGGGGGTTATAATTCAAGATGAGATTCCAGTGGGGATACAAAGCCTAATCATATCAATAGGCATGTGTTGAATTTTAAACTCAGAGAAAAATACAAGTTAGTGTTTTTATAAGATTCCTACTAAAGAAATTTACAATCATGGCAGAAGGCAAAAGGGAAGCAAGGCAATTTTTTCACAAGGTGTCATGAAGGAGAAGTGCCGAGCAAAGGGGAAAGAATCCCTTATAAAACTATTAGATCTTGTGAGAACTCACTCACTAGCCCAAGCACAGCATGGGGGAAACTGCCCTCATGATTCAATTACCTCCGCCTGGGCTCTCCCTTGACAGGTGAAGATTATGAGAGTAATGGGGATTACAATTCAAGATGATATTTAGGTGAGGATGCAAAGCCTAACCATATCAGTAGGCATGTGTTGAATTTTAAACTCAGAGAAAAATACAAGTTAGTGTTTTTATAGGATTCTTACTAAAGAAAAACCAGAAAGTAATAAACCATCTATGCTAAGACATAAAATTCACTAGTTTAGTTACAAGACAGAATATGGCCTTCTAGAAAAGCAAATTAGCTTCTAACATACAAAGCCTTAGAGAAGATTCAAGTGACTGCCAGATCTTAAAGAGAGCTATTCTTACAATTCAAACTACAGTAAAATATCCTCAGCAAGACAGATGTATGTGTTTCACTAGTCGGAGCAATAAAAATTTAATGAAACTCCATTGGTGGTGTTTTTAATCAGACAATTTCTGAAGATATTCTAGCTTATTCATAGATGCAAGCCAAATTTCTAGAACAATGCCATAATGAGAAAAAAAAGAACACGGGCAAAGGAGAGCTGTTCCAAAGTTTATGGAATTTTTGTAAGGAATTAATAAAAATATTCAGTTAATACTGTAAGAATTGCAGACAATTTATCAAAGGCCCCCAACTCTCCAAAATCACTATTTTTTGACATAGTCTTTATAGTACAGAAGAAAATGTCTCCAGCAATAAATCACAAAGTTAAAATTACCTAGTCTACAATTAACTAGACAGTGATGGTAAATCATTTTCTACCAAAAGAAACAAATGTCCTGTTTACTCCTGTTCTACTCTACTTAAAAGTTTTCCTTGTTGGCAAGCAAGTGATGAGCAAATCATACTTTACACATACACGCAGCTTAACTATCAGTCAGCTCAGGAAGATGACTCAGGGCCTCATCTATACCTTCAAGTTTGCTCTTAGCAAGTAATTGTTTCAGCATATATATCAAAAATGGCTTAAGCCTGCAACATTTTTCTGAATGATTAACAAGGTGCTAGTCAGTTCTTCATTAATCCTGGATAGTTTATTTTTCTTAATAAGAGGGATTCATATGGATCAGCCAGAAAAAAATTATTAAGAGGAAAATCACCTTGAAAGTTATTATATATTAGATGCGAGATCCTTTCCAAATCCCTAGGGTTTATATTTGTTAGTGCAAGTAAAGAACCCTAGCGCTGATCAGGTTTGAGGTATCGCCATTTGGCCAGAATTTATGAACTCTACATGTCCCTTGGTGTGCGCTTCAGGGCACACTTTTAAGCAGAGACAACACTACTTTGAAGGTCATCAAAAACATAATAAGAGATAAGGCTAATTTCATTTAATAAAATATAGTAACTACATGCCAACGAAGAATTCCAAGAAAAGAAACGGAGAAGATAGGAGCATGGGTCATTAATCTTGTCAAAAATTTAAAATTATATAAGAGGAATTGGGCATGATTTTCCTAGAAACTGTTTTCCTCGTGCGCTGCATTGTGCTGCTGCTAAAGAGACTTCCACAGCAAGCAGCCCTTCATGCCCTCCTCCCAGTACAAAGCTAATTGACTTATGAGAAATGTTAAGCTTGGAAGAGTCAGCATCCTTGCACATATTTTTTATTCTACTCTGACATTAGAATAATCCTTGAGTGGAGGAAAGGTTAAAAACCCCTCTGGATAAATGTTACTAATTAATGATGATTGTTCTAAACAATGTTTGGATAATTTTTCCTTGTCCCTTGACATAAACTTGATAAATAACTGAGAAGTGAGAAAGAGATTAGTGGGTTGATTAAATTCCACTCTGGTACTTAAAGTTAGCTTCACAAATTTAACTATTTATAAATTGTCATGCATTGCTAATGTATGAGAGATGTAGATTTCATTTATCCTTGGTGGAACAAGATGAAGCAGTGAATTACGGAAGACAAATACTAAACGAAATGAAAGAAAAAGGTATTTTCTCTTTTCCTTAAGAAGAAGCATCATTAGTTAAAAATATATTAATTGATATCAGAGAACTATATTTAAAGGGAAAGCAATAAGCAGATTGATTACTCTGGGGATTATTGGAGAGACATTGCCTCTGTAGTTGTACTTCCACAAAAATTCACAACATTTACCAAGGTCAAGTTATCCATTATACTATTATTAATTTGTCATTCGTTTGTTTATATAGTCCGTATTTCTATCTCAATTCAATCTACCTCAATTGCTTCCAGACATGCCACCATAATCTCTCTCATTTCAACAATCTCTTCCAAGTACGATTTCACCTCTTCTTTTCATATCTTTGAAAAGGTTTGAAAAACTACCCGTTCTCCTACTCCATTTCCATTGGAAATAGTTCATTCCATTCTAGTGGACATGGAATCTGTTCCTCCGCCAAAACTTATTTGGTAACCCTTAAATTGCTAAACCCAAAATAGTAAGTTAAAGCTTTCATCTTTACCTCTCAGAAGCATTTAATGACAAAACACTACTTTCTTCCCTTTTACCCTTCTTCCTTGGATTCAGTCAAACAACATACTTACATTTTTGTCTTTTTCCCCATCTTAGAAACCACTTCAGCTTTCTCCATTCAGCTATAAAATTGTGCTTTTCCCTAAAGATTAATCTGTCTTTCCTCTCACTCTACACTATCTCTGTAGCTAATTTTATTTCTGCACATTGCCTAGATACTGTGCATTTATACACATGTGTATGTGTGTGCATGTGCACACACACACACACACTATATGTGGACATGTATATATGTGTATATATAGAGAGAGCATGTGTATATATATACACATATATACATAAACTACAATGATATAACACAATAGTGGCATTTTAAATTAGTGGAAATTACCCTGACTTGATCACTGCATATTGTCTACATGTAAAGAAATACTCTGTATTCCAAGAACATGTACAATTATTTGTCAAATAGTTTAACTATTTCTGAGTAGAAGAATATGTAACATTTCCCTAATCATTATGTGTAATTACAATTAACTTAACAATAAATGTGACTATATATATATATATATATATATATATATATATATATATATTAATATACATGGGCTTTTGCACCATTTGTTCCCTCCTTGGATGTCCTCACTTTCTTCGGATTCTTGCTTAGAAGTCACTTCTCTATGGACCTCTTCTGACTTATGAAACATTGCAGTCCAGTATAAGCTACAAGAGGACAGGGATTTTGCCTGCTTTATTCCCTACTGTATCTCCAGGGACTACAGTAATTTCTGACAAACAGTGGGCATGTAATGAAAATTTGTTAAGTGAAGTAATAAATTCAATCAAATCACATCACTGATTTAAAGCACTTCACTGGCTTCACATTGCACTTAGAATAAACAGAAATTCTTTTTATATAATATCAGCTCTTGAAGAATGCAGATACCCTCTACTTCTCCAGCCTCTTTTCAACTCTCCTACTAGCTTCTGTATCTAAGACACATTGGACCTTTCTTCAGTTTTTTATATAGACTTCATTGCATCACATCTCACAGCTTCTGTATGTCTTCCTCCTCCTGCCTAGAAAGGATTATCCCTCCACTTTTGCCAACGAACCCCTGCTCAACTTTTAATCTCAGCTGGAGGCCCATTCACTTTAGCAAACCTGTGGCCTCCAGCCCATTTATTATATGCGTACATGTCAACATGAACTTCATACAGCATGTAACACAATTGTACTTTTATGTTTTAATTATATTTCCCATATTGAAATGTAAGTCTCCTGAAAGGAGGAATTCTGTTTTTGCACATCATCAATTTTTTCAACATTCAATGTGCCATTCAGAACTTAGATGTAGTCAATACAGGTTTGTGGAATGAAAGAGGAAAAGAATTAATGTTCCTTTAAATTAGGATGGCAAAGATCATATATAGAAAATTAGCTAAGTTGTGGTCCATTCATGATTGTTCTCGATAAAGGAGGACAGCTATGAAAAGGAAGGCTTCAAGTCAATAGCTAATAGATTTTTTTAAAAAAAAGAAAACTGGCCAGGTGCTGTGGCTCATGTCTGTAATACCAGCACGTTTGGAGGCCAAGGCAGGTAGATTGCTTAAGCCCAGAAGTTCGAGACCAGCCTGAGCAACATGGCAAAACTCTATCTCTAGAAAAACACAAAAATTAGCCAATTGTGGTGGCACGTGGCTGTAGTCCCAGCTACTTGGGAGGCTGAGGTGGAAGAATAGCTTGAGTCTGGGAGGTTAAGGCTGAAATGAGCTGTGATAGCACCACTGCACTCCAGCCTGGGTGGTAGAGCATGACCCTGTCTCAAAAAAAGAAAAAACACTAAGCAAAATAAAACATGTGAAGGATCATGTCAACGGTAAGAAAAATTAGGGGAACATTTTTTTTTTTTTTGAGACAGAGTTTCGCTCTTGTTACCCAGGCTGGAGTGCAATGGCGCGATCTCGGCTCACCGCAACCTCCGCCTCCTGGGTTCAGGCAATTCTCCTGCCTCAACCTCCTGAGTAGCTGGGATTACAGGCACGCGCCACCATGCCCAGCTAATGTTTTGTATTTTTAGTAGAGACGGGGTTTCACCATGTTGACCAGGATGGTCTTGATCTCTTGACCTCATGATCCACCCGCCTCGGCCTCCCAAAGTGCTGGGATTACAGGCTTGAGCCACTATTAAAAGCTTTGTTCTCAAGCCACTAAATCAACTTGACTAACAAAATTACAACTTGATTTAGTATTCAGAAAATAACTTTACACATCAAACATATACTCATTAATCAAATACTAACGTAATTTCCGAGTTAAACGGTATAATGTTACCTTATGACAGAGGTGATCTTGAAAGATTGTTCAAATATGGCTCAGTGTGATTGGAAGTTCTGTGTGAATACATTTTTGTAAGGATCCAACTGCAGCACGTTAGTGTATGTTTTTGAAATAAAATGTATCTGAGTAGCAGCAAAGTTATTCTTATATTTCCATTTTACAGCTGGAGATTCTGAAACCTTAACATATATGACAGGACCCAATATGGATTAATCCCTTTAGGAAGTCAATCTGTTTTTCAAAAGGAAAGGGGGAGCAGTTAAAACAAAACCATTGCTTGAAACTTATAAGCATTAGAACAATTTCTTATTCACACTATCTCATTATTGCATTTTATTTTTTCCGCAAGATTTAGACTACACAATGAGTTAAGAATAATAAAAATAAGCCCACCAATACACTATGCACATATTTACCAAAATCTGCACATGCCTATGCACATAAACACAGCTGATTATATATTAGGTTCATTTGTAGTTTTGGTCACTATAGACTAGTTTTCTATGTAATTGAAGATTTGTATACATTTTAAATGATTAATCAAAATAAAAAATTAAAATGTGACCTAAATACCTCTTAGGTCAGAAAACAAAAAGCCAAAAGTTAGAATATGCAGAAATTAATAAATGCCCTAGATTTCTAATCTGACAAAAATTCATACAAAATTTAAATATTTCAACAGAAAATAAAACAGAACTAATCATTGAAGAAGTTATAGAAAGGAAACAAAATAAACAGATTATATGGAAGGATTTTTAGAAGATAAGTAGACAAATTAATATACTAGTAAAAAACAAGGGATATATATTGATAAATAAATACAGTTGAGAGTCCTTTTGAAATAGTGATAAACTAGAAAATCTGTCAAAAATAAAAAGAAAGATGCCTAAATACATAAATAAATAATAAAAAGAGGTTGCATACCTATACGGCATTTTCCAGAATCAAAAAACTGAATTTAAATTTCTGTAATACTATAATTTAAATGTTTATAAACTTAAAAAGTAGAAGAAAGAATGTCAAATGTTCACAATACAAAGAAATAACAAATATTTGAGGTGATGGATATGCTAATTATCCTGATTTAATCATTGGACATTGTATACACATATTGAAAGATAATTCTGTATTCCATGAATATATACAATTATTATTCATCAAGTTAAAAAAATTAATAAATTGAAAATTTTTAGATAAGTATCAAACTTTTTCTGAAACTGTAATTGTAAAATGTAAAAAAAAGTAACTGCTGTATTGTTTATTTCCAAGTAGAAGAATATGAAATCTTTTCTTAATCATTAAGCATAATTACAATTATGCAAAAGATACAAATACAAAGATACATTACAATATGGCAAAAGATACAAATCAAAATTATAAATAGAATATTATCAAATTAAGACCAGCTTTATATAACATGAGCTAAATGCCCAACTAAGTATGTATTATTCTGGAAATTTTTAAAAACACTTTTTAGAGAATTGATTAAAATATTTTATCACATCAATAACTTAAAGGGCACAATTACATGTTCTTTTTAATACGTGGCAAGAGCATATTTGATTAGTTTTCAAATTCTTACCCTGCATTATAGAGATAAAAAACCTCTATTGTTATATTGAGATATTTTATACAAATTATTTCAGTTAATCCTCTTAATAATCCTATGAGAAGCATATATTGTTCATTTCAACTTATTACTGCTCCTATTTTAGTAGTAGATTTACAGAGATCTTTCCTCAAAATCATGAATATAACATAAAGCAGAATTGAAATGTGAACCTAAGTCTATACATCTTTAAACGGTGGACTCTTAAAAACAAATTGCATGTTCCAACACAAGAATAGAAAAATCAATGGAATTTCCTAGAAGGAGTAGCAATAGACCTACTTAAATAAACTGCAATGTGTAACATAACGGTGGCATTTTAAATTAGTGGAAAGAAATGAATTATTCAAGAAAAGGTGCTGAAACAACTGGCTAACCATTTGGAAAAAAAAATAATGTTGATTCCCACCTTGTGACTTAAACCAAAATAAACAAAAAACTCCAGATGGATTATAGATTTATGTTCAAATATTGAAATAAAATTTATTCCACATGCCAACTTAACCCAGAAAAATAGAAGGCTGGTGGATTTTCACAAACTTAGGTACATTTCAGGAACAAACACGAGGCATTTTAAAAATGGAAACTTCTGTTTTCCACTTCAAATTTTGGGTAATTCTTTTTTTTCTAACATTATTAGACCCTCTATATTAAGTGGCTAGATAGTAAGAATGTCACTGGGTAAAACTAGAATATCTATTTCTATTTTGTAGTCCTAAATATTTGCCTGATTCTATTGAACAAAAAATGCTGGTTACAAAGAGAATGATGGAGAGATCATCCAAGATGGCCGTTTAGGAACAGCTCAGGATTGCAGCTCCCAGTGAAAGCGCAGAGGGTGAGTGGACGCCGTGTTTTTATTGCCCACAGACTAGGAAATTCCCGGGCAGAG
>NW_016107925.1:660405-665984 GCF_001604975.1 Cebus imitator | reverse complement strand
AAAAAAAAAAAAAAAAAAAAAAAAAAAAAAAAAAAAAAAAAAAAAAAAAAAAAAAAAAAAAAAAAAAACAAAGAGAATGATGGAGCAATTGCACTATAATTTAGGGAATGAAGAGAAGACTGAATGGGGTATCTTCTATTTTCCTCCAAGAAATATGAAAAAATAAAACCCCACATTATTTAAAACCAACCTGAATACTCCAAAAAAATTTGATTCAAATATTTCTCAGTGTTCACTTACATTCTTATCTCTGTTAGATTACATAATCTTCAGGTACATAGGCATCATTTATTGTTTTGTAAAAACAGATGCATGACATAGAATGGTGCAATCAATCACCTGAAATAGCCAAGCAAAAGCTTGATTGTATCATGACGTTCTTAATCTGTTCAATTCATTCACGCTGCAAATATATATTGAATAACTCTCACATGCCTCTCTTCTAGGGTTGGATATACAAGTCATACTGTCTTCCATCAAAGGGCTTACATTAAAAGTCAAAGAGGATACAGTGTATTAGGCACTCTGCTAGGAATAAAACATGCTGCGGGAGCACCTGTGGATGGGGAGCACGGGTAACAATACTGATGAGTAAAATGCTTTCCTGGGGGGCTGATGTTAAAGTTGAACATGAGTGATAACTATTAAGTGTTGTCCAAAAACAGAGGTGGCTCGAATGGGAAGAAAAGACATTATCAAGTAGGAGAAAAATACGTGTACAGACCAGAGGCAAGAGAGAATATGGAGAATTACAGGGGAACTAAGAGTAGCTCGGTAGGGCTGCAGTGCTGAGAAGTGCCAAGCAAGGAGGTAAAGAGTCTGGGTCTTAAAGAACCTGAATATCACATTAAATTCAAAACTTTATCATAAGGGCAAGACGAAGCAGTTGACTGGAGATCATTGTGTAGCCATCGCCTGTAAAGTAGCACCAGTGTCTATCATTCAGGCTGCACATTACACACACTTTACTGCAGGCTGCAGAGTCAGTCAGCATATCCATCTTCTTCTAACAGATAATTGGAACTAGTTATAAAACGCCCCTCACTTCTGCAAAACTCAGTCATACTCATTAGTCGGGAATCTCCTGGCTTTCAATCCCCACACCAGTCACATGCATCCCTCATCTGGCCCAATGTCATGTTTAGGCTTCATTCTATTCACAGGTTCACTCTACCCTATAGATCTCTAGTATCTAATTTATAAACTTGAATAAATCACTCTTTTCTCTGAGTGTGATGTTTGCTTTTTTATATTAACTGAATCCCGTTTACATAAAGTTTGTTTCTTCTCCCTCACCTCACACATCTCATGGCAGGATCTTCCCTGCCCTCAACTACCACATCTGTATCATTTGACTCCTTTATCCTACAAACTCTATCATCTCCAACACCCAAACCATCTAATTGTACCACTGCCTTCACTAATATTATCTCCAGATTTATAATTTATCAACAACCATGACTTTGCTCAAAACTTTCAACTTTATCAGCCTACATCTGGACTCTCAGTTCCTCACCTGTATCCACCTCAGCCACCCACTGGCATGATCAAACCTGCGACCTTATTATCACCAACAGTTGCATCATCTCCAATACCTCAGTATTTCCACCTCATCCACCATTCCAATACATTTACCTATAATACTTTCTCATCATTCATCACCACTATCTTGCTTCACTTCTCATTAAAAACACTCCTTTACGACACATTCTCAACTCCCTTGTCCCTATTTCACTCAAAAATACTCAATTGGTCTTTCGGTCAGAATGCTCTTTGTTCCAGGTGGAAAGAGCATAATTTTACCCATTTGAACAAAAAGAAAACTTTTTTTGTTTTTCATAATTTGGAAATCTGAGAGACCAGAACATGTGGATCCAGAGGTTCAAGCACGATCAACAGGTTCTGCCTATCCATCTCTTCTGTTTTCTTCCGTGTGATCATTATTTCTATGTAGGTATGATGATTCCCTAATAATAGACTTAAATAACCTTTAAAACCAATGACCTTGGAAGAAAGGAGATCCAGTATCTCCATCAAGCACTTATAATGACTCTGACCCTACTTGCATTATACACCTGCCTCTGCATCCATCACTGTGGACAAATAAATGGGGTAAACTTGCTGCCCTTTTTATGATTCAAGATTTCACCTATGGTGAAAGAAATGAAGCAACAGTATTGACTTGATAGATCCATTTTACTTGATAGTATAGTTTTCAATAAGCAAAAATACCAATCCTTACTACATCCCCACTGAATGCAAAGACTATCCATGTTTGTACATAAGCGTCTGACGTTAGAGAGAAAAATCACTTAACCTAGCTTAGTGATTTCCATTTAAAATCCATAACACAAAAATTCAAATGGATATTCACCATTGTCCAGCAAGTCTACTTCTCTTCTTTCATAATTTTATTCACCCACTCCCTGGGTTCAGTATGTCATTCTTTTCCTCCATCCTCAATATTAAACAAAGCTTCCCTACCACATTCACAGCATATTTAAGCCACTGTAGAGAAATTTCTTACCTGTTCATCACAAAATATATGTGTTCCTAGCCTGCCTCAAGAAAGATGCCTGAAAAACTAAAAAAGGACAGTAATATCCACTAACAAATAGAACACTGGAAAAGGACGAGAGGGAGACCTGGAGAACAACCATGATGCGTCCCCTTTAAGACATTTTGAGTATCCAAATGAGAATTCCCTGCAGTGCCAGAAGCTCAGGAAAGCCCTGAAAACTCATCCATCGGCATGTACTCATTAAAGGCACTGTGGCTGCCAGTTAGATCAACCAGAGGGTTTGTATAAAATAAGAAAAAAGTAGAATGGAGTCCAAAATTACCAACAGAGTCAATAAATTATCTCACCAAAGAAGACCAAGATAGTCAAGGAAGATGGAAGAAAATGAAGGAGCGAGTCTATACAGAGGGTGGTGATGAAAGCAACATCATGGAAACCAAAGGCAGAGGAATTTTCAATTCTGATTTGATCTATTCTATTTATCCACATGAGGTCTATTATCAACAGAAATATCAATAAGCATTTTTAATTCAGAGAGAATTTATTAAATGTTAAATGATGCTTGTGGTTAAGTAAGAGAATGACTGATTTTAAAAAGACAGCTGTATTTAACAATCAAGGTTAAGTTATGGCATTCTGAGGTCAATTCCATTGGAACAATTTAAGCAATGAATTGGAGATAAAAGATACTGAAACTGAGAAAGCTTAGGACCTGAGATGCTAAGGTTTTTAGTGGATCACTATTCAAATCACTTAGTGGATAGGGGAAAAAATATATACTTTTAATTTGAATGTGATACAGGATTGTTTTTGATAATGTATTAATTTAAGGATTCCTTGCATATGTAAGTATAGGCCAAATGAAGAGATGTTTAGGAGGCTGCTTAACTTGTTTTTAATTCAGTCCTTAAGGTAAAGAAAGTGAAAGAGAGAGAGAGAGAGAGAGCGAGAGAGAGAGAGAGAGAGAGAGAGAGAGCATGAGCAAGCTGGTCTGGCTCAGTTCTCCAGAGTAGAAAAATTGTGCAGGAAATAGGATGCCCTATATTGTTTTGGTGCACATACGCCTTTATAACGTATCATGGCAATTAGGTAAGTAGGGATTTGAATATTCAGGTTCTAGCTACATATCTTTAAAGAAGCAATCAACTTGAAAAAGCTGAAAAACTACTTTGCATAAACACTTTTAAATAGATTTAAATAGCTCCTACAGCCTTGTAAAAAGACACAGAACCAAGAACAGTTTGGTCTTCCTCTTGATGTCTAGGTTGTTCTTTATTGCTAGTCTCTTCCCCTCACAAATGCCTAATTAGCTGTCAGAATTTACCTTACATATTGAAAGACAACTGGTTCAAAATCACGAAGGTATTTATTCATCACAACTATCTTTTTGGCACACATTGAGAAGTAGCAAGTACTTCAATACCGTATATGTTTAGTACATATTTTCCAAATTCAACATAAAAAATTAGATACAAAATAACCCAAATATGGTTGAGTTTTTAACTTCCAAAGAATTATGCGTCTCCCAGGAAACTTAGCTAAAGTCCATATGCCTTTATAGTGGCTGCTTTTGTTTTTCTTTAATGAACTAATCACATAATAGATTAAATGTCAGCCTCTTCGGCAAGTGTTTGTTTTATAAAAGTAGGTTGACTACTGTGGGTGTAAGTGTGGAAATATTTTTATAATAAGAAACTACCTGACTATGCTGAATAATTACATATCTATCTATTACTATAAATTTTAAGAATTCTGAGGGCTTTAGAACAAAGAGAATTATAATAAGACATGTCACTAGAAACTGTTCTTTTCAATATGACCAAAAAGCCTAAAAATTAAACTACAATTTACTATTGAAGATATTTGGTCTGAAGTGGTGGTAGCTGTCTGTAGCCCCACTACTTAGAAGGCTGAGGCAGGATGATCACTTGAGCCCAGGAGTTGAAGGGTGTAGCACATTATGATTGTGCCTGTGAATAGCCACTGCACATTAGCCTGGACAACACAGCAAGACCCCATCTCTAAAAATGAAATGAAACAAAAATGTTTAATTTTATTTTTTAAGTTGAATATCCTAATATTGCTCCATCTTCTCTGTAGTTTTATTAAAGAGGCTAAACTGAAGCCACAAATTATACAAAATAAAAATTAATGATAACTAATACCATACATATTTCTCCCAGCAGAACTCCTCATAAAAAATAGCAATCTGGACTACCTTGGGTCTCATCTTATCCCTGCCATGCCTGGGGGTGAGTAGGAGTAAGCACACAGATAAAATAATGACATAGCAACAGAGAAATCAAATTTACCTGGTAGGATCAATACACAAAATACTCCATATACCAAAATAGCTCCAACAAAATGGCTCTAGGACATGTTTTAGTACTTAGCACAATAGTCTACTTGTGCTCACCTCTCAAAAGATAAAGGGAAATTTTAGTTACATACCCTGGTGGCATGAGTTTTATGAAACTTGTATTTAAACTGGCAATCTTACATGGGAGATCAGTATACAACATTCCATATATATGTTTTTAAAGTCAAATGTTTCCTGCTCTGCATTAGGATTGAGAAATTGAATACAACAATAAATAAATTACATCATATTTTTAAATCAATTCTCAACATTTAAAAAAATAACTATAAATCTACGTTTAAACTACCCATACATCTATTAACATATTTTGGCAATGTTTAGTGCCAATTAATGTATAATTACTGAATCATTCATTCCAATTATTTTTACAAAATTTTACTTTACAAAAAAAATAAAGTGATAAAAGCAAATAGAAAATTTACTCAGTTTTCTTGATACTACAAAAGCATGGAAAGCTGGAAATATGTGCTTAGAAAACACATATTCTCTTAGAAGGCATGGAAATATATGCTAGAAATATGTAATATGTGTGTGTATATATATATGTGCATATATATATGTATATAGAAGGTAGGAGGTAAATGAGCTTCTGGAAGTGCTTAGAAAAAAATACCTTCTTGTTGAAACTACTATATATAAAATATAAAATATAATAATTTTATATAATAAAGTATGCTC